>NC_068434.1:74766580-74851580 GCF_023373465.1 Oncorhynchus keta | reverse complement strand
TGTATTGTCTTGTCTCTACTGTATTGTCTTGTCTTTACTGTATTGTCTTTACTGTATTGTCTTGTCTCTACTGTATTGTCTTTACTGTATTGTCTTTACTGTATTGTCTTGTCTCTACTGTATTGTCTCTACTGTATTGTCTTTACTGTATTTTTTTCACTGTATTGTCTTGTCTTTACTGTATTGTCTTGTCTCTACTGTATTGTCTTGTCTCTAGTGCATTGTCTTGTCTCTAGTGCATTGTCTTGTCTCTAGTGCATTGTCTTGTCTCTACTGTATTGTCTTGTCTCTAGTGCATTGTCTTGTCTCTAGTGCATTGTCTTGTCTCTACTGTATTGTCTTTACTGTATTGTCTTGTCTCTACTGTATTGTCTCTACTGTATTGCCTTTACTGTATTGTCTTGTCTCTACTGTATTGTCTTTACTGTATTGTCTTGTCTCTACTGTATTGTCTCTACTGTATTGCCTTTACTGTATTGTCTTGTCTCTACTGTATTGTCTTGTCTCTACTGTATTGTCTTGTCTCTACTGTATTGTCTTGTCTCTCTGGAACAGGTTCTAATCTAAATGCTTAAACTTAATGTTTATTACGTAAGAAGATTTTCAGTAAGCTGATTTGGACAGTGAATCTTGTTAAAACAATTACAATCAGCCAAAATATGTTTTTATAAGACAAGATTGTAAAACATAACATTGAATGCCTAAAATTGATTTGACATCAGATTATCTATGTTTGACTTGACCTGAGCAATGTCTTCCCTGTACATCAGCATCACCACGTCATACTACATATGTTTTTTGTTGCCCTGGTTTGGTGTAAAAATCCTTTTCCTCCTGCTCTAAATTATGGATCAACTTTAAAATGCAGATAAAACTTTTATTGGGCAGTGCAGTATAGGACAGCGGCGGTGTTTGTCTGACCGGCCTGCTGACAAAGAGGCAGTTTCCTGCATATTGCATGGCTCTTAACAGCGGTGGGGCCAAGCCAGCACGTTAACGTGTCTCCTCACATCCCGTTTGCAGCGGGAGATGGACAGCCGAGGGATGCCTCCTCACTACATGAAGCAGCCTGGTTCCTCACTTCTAATGTGTTGTGACAATCTGGGAGCGCTTCCTCATTCTCCCACCCTGCCTCAGGCTGCTGGGGCTGGATCAGGCTGCTTCCCCTGGCTGGGAGTGGGTCAGAAGGACAATAGCAGCCTGCAACAGGAGCCAGTCTGGCCCAGGATGTCCCTTGAGCGGGCAGGTTGGAGGGTGGGCAGGTGATCCTGTGCTCTCCCCTCATGCTCATGGAGAACATGCCAGACTGACACTCTGGAAGAGACAGACAGCAAAGTTCACCACCTCATTCAGCTTTCACCTTTTTAGACGCCTGCCTCTTTTAAACGTCACAAAGTAGGGCAGAAAACATCAACCAAACGAGCAACTAAATAAATGATAAGAGAAAAACAAGCGGGCCTTGGTTGCTGGGAGGGGAGTCGGGCCTTGGAGTCTGTGGATAAAAGGCACTTTGTAGGGGTGTGATTTGTTCTGTCCAATACCCACATCTCCCTCTCTTGGCCCCCTTCGCTTTCTTCTAATCAAGCAGTCTCTAATTTGGGTTCCAAGTCCAGCACCAGGGAAAAGAAGGAGGCTTGTTACTTTGAAGAGTCCCTGGTGAGTAACACAGATAAAAGATTCAGGCACAAAAAAGGAGAAAATAAACGGGGGTGAAGAGAGAAAAATCACAAGGCACCCTATTCTGTCCCTTCCTTTGGTTAGGACAGCTGAGCCATTATGACCCAATCTGAATGACTTTTTTTTTTACACCAGAACACTGCAATTTCTTTGTCCCTCCATCAGTCAGCTATTGTGGATCCTCCCATATGCTGCCAGCCCATCCTAAGTAAATTAAGACTTGTCTAAATGCTGCAATTGTTCGGGGCTGTGTCCGGACACACACTGCACATAGCTAGCATGCCTGGCGTGCTGAAGGCAGGAGCTGACTGGGATGCTCATCCGCATGAGAAAAGTTAACACCTCTGGCTGAATGTATGTACTGCACAGACACAGGCACGCACGCACGCTCACACACACACACACGCACACGCACGCACACAGTATACACAGTACACACACGCACGCACACACACACGCACGCACACAGTATACACAGTACACACAGGGTGATGATTCTGTAGCGCTGGTGTGTTCAGTGCAATACAATTTGTAACACTAATATGAACTCAGTAGTCCTCTAACCCCATGTTCATGTCTTCTAAAGAAGAAAAAAATACAAAGATACAATTGAATTACTGCAAATGGAATCTAGTACTGCTTCCTGTAGCCTTGCAATGAAAGAATTTTTCAGGGCAGAGACCTTGCTCCAAAAGCAATTAAATCCTAATTTTGAATCAACACAAATACACGTTTGCACATACAAACACAAACAAATACACACACACACACAACAGAATGTTTACCAGTAAAAATCATGGTGAGGATGACTATGCCTTTCAAATACCATTCATATATTAATGTTGTTAGTAAATCTACATTAATATTATACATTGTGACTGCAAAAACAAAATCTTTGTCATGTGTAGCCTAAATAATCCATAGGATAAAACAACTGGCTATGAGCCTGCTAAGCAAGCACAACCCGAGACAACAAAAGGGTATTTGACGAGCTACAGAGATTTGACTTAACCTTGTATATAAGCTTGTTCAGAAATGCTCTAAGGCCATATGTGTTTCAAGTAAAAACATTATTAAAGTACCTGGGTGCCCGAGTCAGAGCGAACAGAGACAATATGAGTAGCAGCTGTTTTACCTGGCCTGCTGCCTCTGTGATGATATAAAACTGTTCATCCTGCCAATAAACCATCATTAACAAGCATGAGTAAGGACACACCAACATGTCAGGCTATGGCAGCCCAGACCATCAATCTTCACAGTCTTAGATACTGGACTACATGGCCATGAATTCCCCATGGAGTGGTTATCCATCAGCAGGGAACTGCTAGAAGCAGACACCATCAAAAACCACTGGGAAGTGTTTGCTTATGTTGATGTGAGTATACTGTACTAAACTCATTTGGTTGCTGTCACGTGTTAATTCTATATCCCTATATAGACATAATTTCTGCATCTATATCAACGTCTCCCCAAGTGTTTAACATATATTTTCTAAATATTTCTCAAAAAGTGTTTTGATTGACGCGCCAAGTGGTTAATATTAAAAGCGCACTTCATCTGCCTGACGTTCACACTGAACACTAATGCAGGCTAATAATACAACGACGGAAGAGGCCTGCCTCTTCAGTGTAATTATGCTAATGTGAAAGTCTCAGCACTCCACTGTGTATCAGTGGCATCGGACGAGGTACTTCATCAGAGCTCGACGATAGCAGCCTTACAGACCTGAACAGATACGACTGAACACTGATAACAGACTGCTATCTTCACAGAGGGAACCATAATCCCACCCAGAGACGAGACAGTTCAGTCTGTGTTTTCAACAGGAACCATTATCGAAGCAGAGGACGAACTGTAATTAAAGGGATCTGTAGAGCGCTGACCACACTGGCAAGTCATGTGACAAAGCTTGAAGCACACAACGAGGTACACTAGATGTTCTCCATTATCCAGTCATCCCTCATGACGTGTGTGGTAATGACCTCTCCTGCTTTCGTGTTAGGAGAAGCACTTCTAGTCCAGGTTTATTATAAAATGCTACAAAACACTGATCAACTTTCAGGGCCTCCCTCCCTCACATCGGAGTTGTCTAGAGAACAACAAAAGGAGCTCTCGGTCTGAACAATGGTCAGGAAAACCTTGGAAGGGAATGTGTGTTTTCTTGCATTGAACCAATTCACTGGTCTTGGCTATAACTTCATGCATCTACACTGGTTTATTTAGAACCATAATATGAGGGATTGCATCTCATGTTCTTTTCTTTCTGTCAAGTGTCATTGTGCAGCGGTGAGGACGGAGTCAGGCGCAGGACACAGAACTGAGTAAAATAACGTACTTCACTCGAAAAGAAACAACCATAAAATTCCACGCAGGGAAAACACACCATGACACAGCAGTCCAATAACACTCAACAAGGAACAAACACGCACAAAACATATTGGGAACCAGGGGGTTAAATAGGGAAAATAAGTCTAAGGTAATGGGAACCAGCTGTGTACAATCAAGACAAAACAAATAGGAAAAGAAACGTAGATTGGTGGCAGCTAGAAAGCCGGTGACGACGACCGCCGAACGCCGCCCGAACAAGGAGAGGCACCAACTTGTGTGTGTGTGTGTGTGTGTGTGTGTGTGTGTGTGTGTGCGTGCGTGCGTGCGTGCGTGCGTGCGTGTGTGTGTGTGTGTGTACATACATGTGTGCATGTGTGTGTGGATTAGAGGTCGACCGATTAATCGGCATGGTTTTCAGTACAATCGGTAACCAGCCTTTTTTGGATGCCGATTATGGCCGATCACATTGCAATCCACTAGGAGGCTGGGTGGCAGGCTGACCACCTGTTACGCGAGTGCAGCATCAAAAGGACCTTGTGGCTGCAAGGAGCCAAGGTAAGTTGCTAGCTAGCATTAAACTTATCTTGAAAATACAATCAATCTTCACATAATCACTAGTTAACTACACATGGTTGATGATATTACTAGGCTAACGAGCTTGATCTGCGTTGCATATAATCAGTGTGGTGCCTGTTAATTTATCATCGACTCACAGCCTACTTCAACTTCGCCAAAAAAGCACAATCGTTGCACAAATGTAGCTAACCATAAACATCCATGCCTTTCTTAAAATCAATACACAAGTATATTTTTATAAACCTGCATATGTAGTTAAAAATTAAAATAAATTAATGTTAGCAGGCAATATTAACTAGCAGGCAATATTAACTAGCAGGCAATATTAACTTACATAAATATGACATAACATTGAAGGTTGTGCAATATAACAACAATATTTAGATTTAGGGATGCCACCTGTTTGATAAAATACCGAACGGTTCCATATTTCACTGAAAGAATAAATGTTTTGTTTTCGAAATGAGTGTTTACGGATTTGACCATATTAATGACCAAAGGCTCGTATTTCTGTGTGTTTATTATATTATAATTAAGTATATGATTTTATATTTGATAGAGCAGTCTGAGTGGTGGTAGGCAGCTGCAGGCTCATAAGTATTCATTCAAACAGCATTTTAATGCATTTGCCAGCAGCTCTTAGCAATGCTTGAAGCACTGCGCTGTTAATGACTTCAAACCTATCAACTCCCGAGATTAGGCTGGCAATACTAAAGTGCCTATAAGAACATCCAATAGTCAAAGGTATATGAAATACAAATGGTGTAGAGAGAAATAGTCCTATAATTCCTATAATAACTACAACCTAAAACTTCTTACTGGGAATATTGAAGACTCATGTTAAAAGGAACCATCAGCTTTCATATGTTCTCATGTTCTGAGCTAGGAACTTAAACGTTCGCTTTCTTACATGGCACATATTGCACTTTTACTTTCTTCTTCAACACTGTGTTTTTGCATTTTTTAAACCAAATTGAACATGTTTCATTATTTATTTGAGACTAAATTGATTTTATTTATGTAAAAATAAAAGTGTTCATTGTTCCTTCAATATTGTTGTAATTGTCATTTATTATAAATATATATATATATATATATATATAAACATCGGCAGATTAATCGGTATCGGCTTTTTGTGGTCTTCCAATAATCGGTATCGGCGTTGGAAAATCATAATCGGCCGAACTCTAGTGTGTATGTGCACACGTGTGTGTGTATGTGCGTGTGTGCGTGTGTGTGTATGTGCGTGTGTGTGTATGTGCGTGTGTGTGTATGTGCGTGCGTGTGCGTGTGTGTGTATGTGCGTGTGTGTGTATGTGCGTGTGTGTGAGCGTATGTGCGTGTGTCTCCATGGCTGGTGGTAGATCAGCAGAGGTTCTGGCTCCGGAGCCGTAGCACTAGAGCAGCTGTAGGGGGAAATCCAGCGTGACATGTACTAACCCAGCCCAGACATAGCAGCCAGTGCTTAAGCAGCATTACACGGCTGTGAGGATGCAATTTACTTTGCGGCTGGGAGACTGATACATATTCCATTTACTACACTTCTATAAGTGAGAGAGGTGTATATTTGTCAATCGTGAAAATAAGGATTGCTAGTGATTCCTGGTAGTAACTTAATAAACGGGTTACCTGTGTGTCTGTCAACCAAGAAAGAAGCTAATTATTTGTAGTAATAGTAAATATAATTTGGTAAATGAAATGTAAACACACTGAAATTTGGAAGTAAAATGTAAACATGATTTTAAGTGTGAAATGTATGAAAGTATTAAATGTGCAGCCAGTCATCCAGAGGCCCTGTCTGGTCAGAGAACCATCCCCATGCCTGGTTCCATGGCACAGGGCTTCTGCCCACACCGACACCAGCAGTGGCTGACCCAGACACCACCAAACCCACTCCCGTCTGCCTGTCTCCTCTCAAAACACAGAGCCAGGAGGGGGAAAGAAAGAGCAGGCAGGCAGGCAGGCAGGCAGGCAGGCAGGCAGGCAGGCAGGCAGGCAGGCAGGCAGGCAGGCAGGCAGGCAGGCAGGCAGGCAGGCAGGCAGGCAGGCAGGCAGGCAGGCAGGCAGGCAGGCAGGCAGGCAGGCAGGCAGGCAGGCAGGCAGGCAGGCAGGCAGGCAGGCAGGCAGGCAGGGCAGGCGGGCAGGCAGGCAGGCAGGCAGGCAGGCAGGCAGGCAGGCAGGCAGGCAGGCAGGCAGGCAGGGCAGGCAGGCGGAGCAGGCAGGCAGGCAGGCAGGCAGGCAGGCAGGCAGGCAGGCAGAGGCAGACAGGCAGGCAGGCAGACAGACAGGCAGACAGACAGACAGGCAGGCAGGCAGGCAGGCAGGCAGGCAGGCAGGCAGGCAGGCAGGCAGGCAGGCAGGCAGGCAGGCAGGCAGGCAGGCAGACAGACAGGCAGACAGGCAGGCAGGCAGGCAGGCAGGCAGGCAGGCAGGCAGGCAGGCAGGCAGGCAGGCAGGCAGACAGGCAGCAGGCAGGCACAGGCGGCAGGCAGGCAGGCAGGCAGGCAGGCAGGCAGGCAGGCAGGCAGGCAGGCAGGCAGGCAGGCAGGCAGGCAGGCAGGCAGGCAGGCAGGCAGGCAGGCAGGCAGGCAGGCAGACAGGCAGGCAGGCAGGGCAGGCAGGCAGGCAGGCAGGCAGGCAGGCAGGCAGGCAGGCAGGCAGGCAGGCAGGCAGGCAGGCAGGCAGGCAGGCAGGCAGGCAGGCAGGCAGGCAGGCAGGCAGGCAGGCAGGCAGGCAGGCAGGCAGGCAGGCAGACAGACAGACAGACAGACAGACAGACAGACAGACAGACAGACAGACAGACAGACAGACAGACAGACAGACAGACAGACAGACAGACAGACAGACAGACAGACAGACAGACAGACAGACAGACAGACAGACAGACAGACAGACAGACAGACAGACAGACAGACAGACAGACAGACAGACAGACAGACAGACAGACAGACAGACAGACAGACAGACAGACAGACAGACAGACAGACAGAGGCAGACAGACAGACAGACAGACAGACAGACAGACAGACAGACAGACAGACAGACAGACAGACAGACAGACAGACAGACAGACAGACAGACAGACAGACAGACAGACAGACAGACAGACAGACAGACAGACAGACAGACACAGACAGACAGACAGACAGACAGACAGACAGACAGACAGACAGACAGACAGACAGACAGACACAGACAGACAGACAGACAGACAGACAGACAGACAGACAGACAGACAGACACAGACAGACAGACAGACAGACAGACAGACAGACAGACAGACAGACAGACAGACAGACAGACAGACAGACAGACAGACAGACAGACAGACACAGACAGACAGACAGAGACAGACAGACAGACAGACAGACAGACAGACACACACACACACACACACACACACACACACACACACACACACAGACAAGGTGTTCCTTTCTGCAGCCGACGCCACAAGCTAAATTCCTCAATTCATTAAGGGAGAAAAACAGAGGGCATTAGGCCCATACATTCATTTCGCAAATGCAGTCTGAAGAATAATGATTTACGGTGTCTCATATTTCACCTGGGTACACAGGGCCAACAGAAGACTATTGAAGTGTTGGGAGAAAAATGCAAACTGTGGCACTTTTGAATTGGGGGAATTGGAAGGATATTTCAGTGTGTGATGGGTTGAGGTGGTCCCTCCCTCTGCTCTAAATAGAGGTTTCACTATCAAACATACACAGCTCTCTCCTCAAAATACACATAGCTGTATAACACAGATTCACTAGGTCATTTAGTCTTCGTGACTTCGTCACATTTACCACCTTACATTCAATTCCACTAAGAAGCAATGTATAATATTTTGAGATAGATTTTTTTACGTTTATGCACTGTTTATTAGTGACATTTTTAGTTTTTACTGCACATGGTGTGAGTATTTTGTGTGAGTATTTTGAAACAGGGTAGTATTTTAGAGCTGGAAACTAGAGGTAAAGGATTTATATTGATGGGGTTTCACAAAGAAAGAAACATGAAATGACAATGTTTTCCTGTGCCGATAAAAATGTGCTCCCACTTGTGATTCTGCGTGTATTTGCAGATATAGTGTGGAATCTCCATTGGCATTCGCTCTAGACTTTATTAGAGCCATTAAGAATGAAGCTGAATGTTAAATATAATAATCATGTTTTGAAGTAAACCCAGCTGGCTGAACAACCCCAGCTCTCTGGGAGAGAGGACTACTATGGGAGAAGCGAGGCCAGGTAGGAGCAGCATCAAATCAGTCTCAGCTGCGGCCCTGCCCGGCCTCACTCCTCGCTCTCCCCTTAAAGAGCTTCTACTTATCTGTCTGCCACAGGACTGTCAATGTGCACCCCGCCTCTGTCACGTAGACAGCATTCACAAATTGATTATGAAAGTGCAAGAGGCTTGATTTTAGTTTATATAGAATTGAAGCTGCCCTTTTAACACAAATGTACAATGCTTAGCTTCCTTTTTTATCAAACCTTCCGAGAAAATGAATGCAGTTTGTGTTCCAATTTAACGACCACATTTTTTCTTCAGTTGAATAAATGCTTTGGCGTTTTTCCGGGGGGCTGTCTGACACTGGATGGCTACAGGGAAAGTTAAACAGTCCTGCAGTGTGTGGATCTCAAAGGCCCTGATTGAGTCTAAATGAAAGCCACACTGCACAGGCAGAGCTTATTTGACCAAGCCTTTCCCCCATAAACCTGCATTCACATTCCAATGGAATTTACATTAAATACATGCACATCACCTGAATTCTTCAACTGGAATATGTGAGGCACGGAGAGAGGCTAGCTAAAATCACTCCGGTTTTCCTCCAAAATATCACCCTAAAACACAAAAAAGTCAATGTTTTATTGTATAAAGGAGGGTAGGGCTTGTAATGATTCAATTAAATCAAACAACCACAATAGGCACCTCCCCATCATTGACCATTTAAAAAACCATTTACAAACATAAACAGTATAGCCAGAATAAAGGACAGGAGTACTGGAAACATACTACAGTGTATGAGATCTCTCTGCCGTTGTGGCACAGCTTTCACAGAAAGAGATTCTCTTTGAAGGACCATAATTAAAACAGCCTCATGTCTGAGCAACCATGTCCCAGGTCTCTCTATCTTTCTCTGTGCTCTCTCTCTCCTCTCCCTCTATCTTGCTTTCTTCCTCTCTCTCTCCCTCCCTCCCTCTCCCTCCCTCTCATTCTTTCCCCCCACACCTCCCTCTCTTGCTCTGTGGTTTTGTTCAGGAGATCTCATTTCCCTTCTCACCGTTCCTCATGATTGACAGCTAAGCTCAGGTATGAAAACAAACAGTTACCCCTGGAATCGGCTGGTGAAAAGTAATCCACCACTAATACTCCTTCACAAACCGTTCCCTCCCTCTCTCTTCCTGCAGCTGTTAATCTCTCACAGCTTAAAGGACAAGGCTGATAAACATCTGACATCATTATACCCAAATCATTGTATTCTCTATGTCTCTGTTAAGCATACTTCCTAACCTGTATTGATGGAAACAGGTCAAACTGTCTCCATTTTACTGGAAGTACCACTATCAGTTTAACCACAGACCCATTCTAGTGCAGGAAAGCACATGACAATACACTATAACTATGTACGTGAGGCACTAAATGCTTGGTTGCGTAGAACTGGGTGTAAGATAAAGGAAAGCCAGATGTTTTGATACCATGTTTTGTTTACTGTACTTTGTGTTTTACCCCAAGAGCATAATGTAGTCTGGGCATGTCTGAACACAAATGCATAGTGTAAAAGAATGCACTTCTTTTCATTGGTGAAGTGAAGCCTTTGGTCAAAATTCTGTTCCACCTATTGTCTTCTCCTGTGTGATAATTCCACTGCGAGTCTTAACCCAGCAGATTCCTCCTCTTGCAACTACAACAGTACGACAAGGTGACAGGTTCATAAGGTGGAAAATATGGAAAGCAGTTGAGCAAAAACTACAGAGACTTTTAGATTCTCTACCGCTGATTGAAAGGAAGGCAGCCTTGTAAGGAAAGAAACATACAAATTACCAGTCTTTCGGTTCAAAAGGGACAGAATTTTATATTTCATTCATTTATCTTTGAACATCAAAAGCAATCTTTTGTAACAACGGAACAATGCCACAAAGGATGTAGTCTAGGTAGAATGTACAATGCCACAAAGGATGTAGTCTAGGTAGAATGTACAATGCCACAAAGGATGTAGTCTAGGTAGAATGTACAATGCCACAAAGGATGTAGTCTAGGTAGAATGTACAATGCCACAAAGGATGTAGTCTAGGTAGAATGTACAATGCCACAAAGGATGTAGTCTAGGTAGAATGTACAATGCCACAAAGGATGTAGTCTAGGTAGAATGTACAATGCCACAAAGGATGTAGTCTAGGTAGAATGTACAATGCCACAAAGGATGTAGTCTAGGTAGAATGTACAATGCCACAAAGGATGTAGTCTAGGTAGAATGTACAATGCCACAAAGGATGGAGTCTAGGTAGAATGTACAATGCCACAAAGGATGTAGTCTAGGTAGAATGTACAATGCCATTGGTTCCAGATTTAATGTCCGCTGAGTAGAGAACCAGTATCAAGGCCACTGAGGCAGTAGGTAGCTTTTACGGATGTTAGCCTTTATCCAGCGCTGTCCTCCGTTAACTTAAACCTACCGGCATGCTTACCCTTTGTATGGATTTTAACCTAACAATTAATACTCTGATTCATCATAACACTTTAGATCGTAATCAGAAGGTGTTTTCTGCTTGGTGCCTTTGTTTGTGGTTTAATTAGGAGGACCTTGTGTGTCTCCAACCCTGGGCTTCTTTTTAATTGGCAGTATTTACATCCGGCAGACTTCAAACGCAGAAAGAGACATTTGTAAGGGGGAGCACAAAGCAGTCCTTTGAAATGTCTACAGTCATATGAAATGGCAGGCTAATTAAAAACCTTAGACTGCCTACCGGTGTGATATGAAAAGTAGTTATATTTCTAAGTCTAGTGTTCACTGTGTCTCCTTGCATGTGAGTCAACAAAGGCCACAGTGGGCATTATCAGGCTCCCTCGCTACCTGTTTACACCACTGTGGAATAACCTCACCCTTATCATTTATCAAACAGAAAAATGCCCTGTCATTTAAATAGATCTGCTTTCAAAAGGCTAAATCATTTGAAACATTTGTTCCACTGCACTTTGATCTACAGGGTCACAGCTACAATGAATCTGCTTTACCAAGACATGATTCATATTTCAGCTCATTAAGGTTATTGACCATGGATATACTTATTACAACATGCATTAGTTATTGTCTTCCCCGGCACACAGAGAAAATGTCATCCCATAATTAAAACCAAGGACAAATATTATTTATGATTGCCAACCATATGATTAAAAGAGCTATTAAAGTGGGAGTACATCATAAAAAAATGCAAAACATTTCCGGTGCACGCGCTAGCAGAATGCTACTTTCAGATGTCTTTGAATAGTTCTGATGACTACAATTGTGCATGATGAGCAGAGCAGCATCGTCTTTGTTCAGCTTAAATGACGTGGATATATAGATATGAGTATATTCATGTAAATATTAATAATACAATCATTAATATACACCATTTTGTGTTGTGAGATACAGGCTTGAGAGTATGGGTGTTGGCAGGGAATGAATGATAGAGAAAAGAAGGAAAGGTAGAGAGAGAGAGAGAGAGAGAGAGAAAGAGAGAGAGAGAGAGAGAGAGAGAGAGAGAGAGAGAGAGAGAGAGAGAGAGAGAGAGAGAGAGAGAGAGAGAGAGAGAGAGAGAGAGAGAGAGAGAGAGAGAGAGACAGAGAGAGAGAGAGAGAGAGAGAGAGAGAGAGAGAGAGAGAGAGAGAGAGAGAGAGAGAGAGAGAGAGAGAGAGAGAGTGAGAGAGAGGTAGAGAGAGAGAGGTAGAGAGCTGGAGACTGGTGTTATCTGGTAGTGTGCCTTCCTCTCCGCTAGCTACATAAACACCTTTTTAGTAACAGTCAGTGCTAGGAACTGGACCTGCCGCCTGCCCAGCTCAGGCCCACCTTCCCTGCGCATAAATACAGATTTGGAGGGAGAGCTGGGCTGTGCTGGGCGTTCACTACCAGAATCAAGGCAGAATTCCTTTCAGATGTGAGAGACCTAGAAGAGAGAGGGCTCTCCTCGTCTCTGCACTTTCCTTCCTCTCTCTTCTTTCCCCTCTCTTCTCTCTCAGCATGAACACACTGCATGAGTAGGAAGCAGTGTCTCTAGTCTTATAGTTTTATATAGCAGACCACTGCCTAGTCTCTAACAGTAAACCACAGACACAAACAAAATGACAGACTGGGAAATGGGGTTGGAATTTAAAGAGAGGGCTCTGGACAGAGGCATTTTGACATAACAGATAAGGAAAGTGCAGAAAAGAACTAGGGAAGGCAGCCAAGAGCTTTTGTCTAATTTCAGAGTGCAAGCCTGTTTCTTAGATTATGTATAGATTATGTATGTCTGATAGGATTATAAGGATTTGCTAATCTCACTTTTAAAACACTCTTTACAAGAGAGCGCTGCGGTTGTGAGTGACCTCAGCATCAAGCTTACCTTTAACTTCTCCCAGAAGATCACCGGTGTCGAGCCTTTCCATCTTCTCTTTCCAGTCTTTTGACAGAAGTGTTTCCATGCAACTGGATTCTGAAAGACATGGGAAAGAAAAGAGACCTTTTAAAATGCTTTCATTTTAAAATTCACCTCTCCAACGGATTTCTTTCAGGAAAGGGTACGTCAAATCCAAATTCCATTTTTATCTATTTAGATTTTTACGATAATATTTTGAAGGTTCCAATTTCATTCATGTAATTTCAGTTTGAATTGAATTACTGGTATTTGTATAACAATGAAAAGGAGCCTGAACGTTTTCTTCTCATAACAAAATGGAGGTAGAGGAAATATGTTTCTAATGAGAGGTGCTTTCTCTGTTGTCATTCACATGTGTGTCAGTTTCTCACGCATGCCTCAGCACTCCAGTAATACTAACACAACTAACACACCCATCAACACTCCTTGTCAAAACTAGCTGTGTATGTTAATGTACACATACACACTAAAGGTGTCCTGTCCCCAATGGTCAAAATAAAACATTGACAGCTTCTTGGTTAAAACAAGACAATGTCACTTGTCATTCAGAATTAATATTATTAATTACAACTAAAAACCATTCCCTTCTTTCCCAACTGAATAGCTCTAATTACTGATGGTAGATTAAAACACATTCACTCTTGAGCACCCATTGAGGACGGTAAAAGGTTAGACAGATAGATGGGGTGAGAGAGGGGGGAGACAGACAGTATAGCCATGGTAAGGGCAGAGACAGTGCAGAGACATTAAGAAGGAGGTAAAGGTTGAGACAGGGTGTGTCCAAGCGTTCTCACAGCCACCAGTGATGAAAACAATTAACATTTGTCCGGCTGACAATGAATCAGTGGAGGAATGGCTGGAATCTGCCATGCTGTCGTTGGGGTAGCTGATAAAGAACACACTGCTGGCCCAGCCGACCCGGGCCTTGCCGGTCCCCGCACTGCGCAGAGGTCAGCATGTTCCCATCAAACACCACCCATCCCCCCTCTCCTCCCATCCCCTCCACCTCCCTCCCCAAGGATTGTACTGTAGGCTCCCAGGCACGCTGCCCGCCATCTGAACTGCACAAAGACAGCCAGGCCACTATACCAAGATCAAGGATGAGCACTAAGCAGGGCCCTGCTGTCTGTCTGTCTGTCTGTCTGTCTATCTATCTGTCTCTCTCCTACTCACAGTGGGGCTGTCACTGTGGACTTACACGCCAGCTGATGCCTGACTTACCCATCAGAGCAGTCCTAGATCTCCTCTCATCCCTTCATACTGCTGGTTAAGTCTTGATATATAGTTAATACCGCATGTCAACTGTTCCGGAATGATGTCTACTCTCTAGTAAATATAGAACCATGCTGCTGTTGTTTCTAAGTCGGGCTCCGTGTTAACTGACATGACTGTTCCTGAAAACAGGAGCCCTAAACAGATTGTCTTCAAGTGTCATGTTGCCCGAAGATGACATCATGGAGTGTAAGACAGGGTTTGTTCACTCTGAAAGGGAGTAAAGGGCAAACAGCAAAAGCAGACATTGTTGCAGTTCACAGAAAGCATTGGGACTCCATCAGGAATGGTTTAACCACTCTCCTGACAATGGCTCATTTGTGGTCTCCTTCTGCCAACTAAAGGGTACAATTCATAAGAACATACTTCTGGATGCCTTCAGGGATTGTCTTAGGAGTGCTTTGTGTTTTCAGGTTATAGTAGTCATCACATGCTCTGGAGGCAGTGGAACGAACAGAATAAAATTATCATCTAGATCTGTTGTGTAAAGATGTATCATTATACAATACATTTGATATTTAATTTAATTGTTAATGTTTCAGATATACTAACTTACATTATACTGTACAAAATAGGAGACATGCGAGAGAGAGCAAGAGAGAAAGAGAGCGAGAGAACAAGAGAGAGAGAGAGAGAGAGAGAGAGAGAGAGAGAGAGAGAGAGAGAGAGAGAGAGAGAGAGAGAGAGGGAGATCCTAAATGGTTTGGATCATTCTCCCATTATTATCGACTCTCTTCCTCTGACTGAGGAAGAGAGAGGATTTAGAAAGTAAACAGTTTAGAAAGTACACAGCTGATGATTCCTTTTATCTGGGGTGTAATGTCTTCACCCTTCATCCACAATCCAAACATGATACCTCACTATGAAAACACATCAAGTTCAGAGGGACTGGGAGGGGAGTAATAGGGGCTCAATGGTTAGCCTGCCTCTGTTTAACGTTGGCTTTCAAAAAGATCAAGCGGAGTGGCCATTTTGTTTGATTGTCCACTTCCTCCGTGGCAGAGAGGCCAACAGGACATCACAGGCTCAGGTCACTATAACATTACTTCTGCTTTATTGACCTTCCAATACCCAACTCACAGTTTGTCTCCCTGACCCGGGATGAGAGAGGTGCAGTGTGTGTGTGTGTGTGTGTGTGTGTGTGTGTGTGTGTGTGTGTGTGTGTGTGTGTGTGTGTGTGTGTGTGTGTGTGTGTGTGTGTGTGTGTGTGTGTGTGTGTGTGTGTGTGTGTGTGTGTGTGTGTGTGTGTTGACTCCCTGCTTCCCCGCCTGGCAGTGGGATCACAGACACACAGGGGATGAGGGAAGG
Organism: Oncorhynchus keta; assembly: GCF_023373465.1. Classification (NCBI taxonomy): domain Eukaryota; kingdom Metazoa; phylum Chordata; class Actinopteri; order Salmoniformes; family Salmonidae; genus Oncorhynchus; species Oncorhynchus keta. The sequence goes on along the minus strand of NC_068434.1, from coordinate 74,835,804 downwards.
GGGAGTGACTGAGCTCCGCTCCTCTTCCATGGGCCTCACCCCTGGGTGAGCAAGCTTCCTCTCCCTCCCGGACGTATCCCCATCAACACACTCCCCCAGATAACAGCCCTCCCTCAGTACAGATACACAACAACATCAACACACTCCCCCAGATAACAGCCCTCCCTCAGTACAGATACACAACAACATCAACACACTCCCCCAGATAACAGCCCTCCCTCAGTACAGATACACAACAACATCATAACAGCCCTCCCTCAGTACACACTCCCAACACACTCCCCTAGATAACAGCCCTCCCAGTACAGATACAGATCAACACACTCCCCAGATAACAGCCCTCCTCAGTACAGATACACAACAACATCAACACAGATAACAGCCCTCCTCAGTACAGATCACCAACATCAACACACTCCCTAGATAACAGCCCTCCCTCAGTATACACAACAACATCAACACACTCCCCTAGATAACAGCCCTCCCTCAGTACAGATACACAACAACATCAACACACTCCCCCAGATAGATACAGATACACAACAACATCAACACACTCCCTAGATAACAGCCCTCCCTCAGTACAGATACAGATACACACAACATCAACACACTCCCCAGATAACAGCCCTCCCTCAGTACAGATACACAACAACATCCCCTAGATAACAGCCCTCCCTCAGTACAGATACACAACAACATCAACACACTCCCCTAGATAACAGCCCTCCCTCAGTACAGATACACAACAACATCAACACACTCCCCCAGATAACAGCCCTCCCTCAGTACAGATACACAACAACATCAACACACTCCCCCAGATAACAGCCCTCCCTCAGTACAGATACACAACAACATCAACACACTCCCCCAGATAACAGCCCTCCCTCAGTACAGATACACAACAACATCAACACACTCCCCCAGATAACAGCCCTCCCTCAGTACAGATACACAACAACATCAACACACTCCCCCAGATAACAGCCCTCCCTCAGTACAGATACACAACAACATCAACACACTCCCCTAGATAACAGCCCTCCCTCAGTACAGATACACAACAACATCAACACACTCCCCTACAGCCCTCCCAGTACAGATAACAACAACATCAACCCTCCCTCAGTACAGATACACAACAACATCAACACACTCCCTAGATAACAGCCCTCCTCAGTACAGATACAACAACATCAACATCAATAACACACTCCCCAACACAGATAACAGCCCTCCCTCAGTACAGATACACAACAACATCAACACACTCCCCTAGATAACAGCCCTCCCTCAGTACAGATACACAACAACATCAACACACTCCCCCAGATAACAGCCCTCCCTCAGTACAGATACACAACAACATCAACACACTCCCCCAGATAACAGCCCTCCCTCAGTACAGATACACAACAACATCAACACACTCCCCTAGATAACAGCCCTCCCTCAGTACAGATACACAACAACATCAACACACTCCCCTAGATAACAGCCCTCCCTCAGTACAGATACACAACAACATCAACACACTCCCCTAGATAACAGCCCTCCCTCAGTACAGATACACAACAACATCAACACACTCCCCTAGATACACAACAACATCACACACTCCCCCTAGATAACAGCCCTCCTCAGTACAGATACACAACAACATCAACACACTCCCCTAGATAACAGCCCTCCTCAGTACAGATACACAACAACATCAACACACTCCCCTAGATAACAGCCCTCCCTCAGTACAGATACACAACAACATCAACACACTCCCTAGATAACAGCCCTCCCTCAGTACAGATACACAACAACATCAACACACTCCCAGCCCTCCTCAGATAACAACAACATCAACACACTCCCCAGATAACAGCCTCCCTCAGTACAGATACACAACAACATCAACACACTCCCCCAGATAACAGCCCTCCCTCAGTACAGATACACAACAACATCAACACACTCCCCCAGATAACAGCCCTCCCTCAGTACAGATACACAACAACAGCAATACACTCCTCTACTGACTCAGGCAGAAATAAAATGTTTTATTTATTTATTTTATTTTAATACACAAACACACACTCACAAACTCATGTTAATATATACACACTTGCTTTCACACAAACCCACACACAGATGTATGTACATACACACACATCACCACAGATGCTGCTCCAGCACTTGATCATTAAGGAATGCACCAACTGTTGTAGATAATATGGTGCCAGCTCCCATTCTACTCCACCCCTCCCACTTTTCCCTCCTCCTCCCCTCCCCTCCCCTCCTCCCCTAACAGAGTACAGATACACAACAACATCAACACACTCCCCAGAATAGTACAGATACACAAACAACATCAACACACTCCCTAGATAACAGCCCCTCCCCTGAGAGTGGCCGCTCCCTGACTCCTCCATACTGCACCTCCATCCCCAACCCTGGGCCAGACACAGCCTGCCAAGCCCTCACACAAGACAGCCTACAGCTGGAATGTGTAAGAGAGCCTGCCTGCCTGCACTTTCTCTTTTCCACCTGGGAGAGTGAATAATGGCCTGGATTAGTATATAAAATAACTTAGAAACACCTTTCAATGCTCCAACAGCTTAGAACCAAATACCCAAATGAAAATATTGCTGTTATAATTTTCATGCAGGCATACTTTAGGAAAACACACACAAAATGGCTCAGTCGTCTGGCTTATTTCACAGCAGTCTTAGAAAGGCTAAACCATTTTTAGAGGAATTTAGATTAATAGTAGTGTGTGTGTGTTTTTCTGTGTGTGTGTGTGTGTGCTGTTTTAATTTTTCAAATTCCTGTCCGTCTTCTCTTGGGAGATTAAACATGCCAATGGAAAAAGTGCTTCATCAGAATACTAGTTAGTGTCATATTAAGATGTGAGCAGTAGGTGCACAGTGTTCATTTTTAGCGCTTGTAACAAATCATACAACTATCACACCCCATTGGTCTTGTAATCAAAATTAGATATGTTTCATAGGAAAAGGTAGAATATTCAAATCCAGGTGATTTATATTGAAGATCTTAAAACCAACACCATGTTTATATTGTAGGTTGCATTGCGGCTGACAATATCAGTGGGTTTCTGTCTATCCTTGTGGGGATAGAGATACCAAACTCCTCAGAAAGTGGAATAATGGAGTTGGCTTGTCATTGAAAAAAGCTGAAATGAAGATAAATGAAGAGTCCCATTGAGCTTATTTTCTATTTTCTTAAAGGGGACTCTTAAAATATCTCCCTCTCTCTTTCTCCCTCTCTTACTCCGTCTTTTTCTCCCTCTCTCCTCTGAGATAAAATGCTGTACAGCTCTGGAGCAGCCCATTGAGACAGGATGAGAATGGAATGAAAACAATAGCTCTTATCAGACTCTTATTTACATTTTCCCAGCGTCCCCGCGGCAGACAGCTCAGCTTGTCACTGAGCCCGGCCGGCCCCACTGGACCCGTACCAACTTCCTCCGTCCTCCGGCCCCGCCGATACCACAGGCCCCTGGGGACCCTGGCCTGGCAGCAACCCCCACTGCTCTGCCACTAGCACAGATAGCAACATACGAGACAAAACTACTCTAGAATGTTTCCGGAATGTGTTCCCCTGGAGGAGGAAGTGGGGAGCGGGCCCAGCTCCCTAAGACTGTCTGTTCTTCCTCATTGTGTGTTCTCTAGGGCTTTACGGAGCTGGATACAGGCCCCGCCCCGTCTCCACTTCTTCCAAGTTTCTTGCTCGTTTCCTAGCGGCACCATGTTGCAATGTAAAGCCTGCCAATGACCTGATACTGCCAACTACAATATGTTTCTATCTACTATCTCCATTGTGATCTGGTACATAGCTTGTTCATGCAGCTATCCTGTAATCTGTCTGATGTGGGTGAAAAGTAAGAGGGATTGAGACACCTAGAGCAAAGATGAGCTGACTACATTAGACTTAGTCTTTCACTACATTCAAACAAGAACTAATGGTGCTCATAAATCTGAACAAAGGGATGTTTCTGGGCTAGTGTTTGGTATAAACAGGGCTTTCAGCACCTGGCACTGAGCACTGCCAGAATCCCATGTTGAACAGAAACCACAACAGTGTAACCCTAAGAGGCAGGTAAGCACTGCTGACGATCTCACCCCCAGCCTCTTTAGAAGATAAAAGCTAATCTCTCTGTCTCGCTCAAACATTTTAAAGCAACCGTTTATAAAGCTGAATTAGTGTTTTATTGAGCATATTGTAATAAGTTACTGTTAATAAAGTGAGTGCAAGCTGGTCATAAAGACTTCTGCATGTGCCAAGCTGAGGGAAAGTTGTTAACTAATTTATTGTTTTATTGCGGCCCTAAACAGAGTGGTTCAATCAGAGTATCAACGGATGCACCGCACGGTTAAGTTCCAATCACCAAGAGGAAAACACAGACGGCACAAATAAATACACTAACAAGCAAATCAAACCTTGTCAATTTGGATTTGAAATGGTCCGTAAAAAGAATATCTTAATGATTCATGATTCATGTTGTTATCTACTTGGGAAATGATTTTAACGATTGGCATTGGGGTATCAACCAAAAACACATTAAATAAAGCCACGTGACGCACATTAAATAGGTAACCTCGTGTCTCATATTTTCTGTGTGTTTTATCATACAGTCGGAAGGATAGACTGAGTGAGTTATACCCGTAGGTCTTTTCCCAGGCATCATGAGACTGTGTTTTTCTCCCTGCGGGGGCAGTCGTCTCTGGGTGTCCTCCTGTCTCTCTCTCTGTCTCTCAGTGGGCCCGGTGGCCCTATGCCAACACATCTGTCCCTCCCTCCGCTCCGTGCCCTCACCACCCTGCCTGCCTGCAGCCTGCGGCCCACTCACTCACTCACTCACTCACTCACTCACTCACTCACTCACTCACTCACTCACTCACTCACTCACTCACACACCTATTGTAATCCCTCAACAGGAAGAAGCGATTCCCCTCATCAATCCTCCTCAACACTGAGACCCAGGCAGGACAGGGGGAGAGATCCTGAAGGTTGACAACACAATACTGACCCGGCCAGGAATCCAGCCAATCAGCCAGCATCCCACTCTCTGTCTGTCCACCTATCACTGCTGCTGATTCAACATACATACAGTAACAGCCACTGACAGTAGGCTTCTCAGGCTATGATATTCTCTATACAGATACTGTATGTGACTAGTGGCTGCTAGTGGAGTGTTTGTGATGGCTCATTGTGGTGGAGGATGGAGAGAGAGCTATCTGTGAGAGTCACAGGAGTCTCAGCATCAGCCCTGTATACAGTATTAGTGGTTAGAGCCTCCGGGGGAAACAAGCCATTACTAAATCAATGATCAACTGACATTGGCCATATAAATGATTTCCTCCTCAGTACGGCGAAGCCTTATAAACAGAGGCTGTGGGCTGGATGGAGGAGAGCTTTTATTAAGGGCCCAGCGAGAGGCAGCGTTTTAGAGTAGGAGTGCTCTCAGTGAGCTAGCTAGAGGACTCGCTGAGTTGGAGGACACACTTGTACAAATAGTGGTAGTTAGGTTCATAATTATCTTCAGTGAACTTTTAGAGTGCTTTTAATAATATTTGCAAAAAGAAAGGATCCTAGACTGAAAGCGTTAGGCTGAAGCTATCGGTGTACAAATATGTCAAGGTTAGGAGAATAAAGCAGGTTGCGTTCAATTTGGTGAGGGCAACAAGTCAATTTGAAGCTATTCTTCTCCACTCTAAATGAAAATACCTCTTTCTATTATCTTTTTAACTCAGGGCTGAATTTGTAACCCTGAGAATCGCTCAGTCAGATCCAGTCCTAGTCAGACAATATGAATCCCATTCCCCAGTCTCTTCTCTCCCCAATCTACCTCACTCTGTATGGACCCGTTCCCCAGTCTTCTCTCTCCCCAATCTACCTCACTCTGTACGGACCCGTTCCCCAGTCTCTTCTCTCCCCAATCTACCTCACTCTGTATGGACCCGTTCCCCAGTCTCTTCTCTCCCCAATCTACCTCACTCTGTATGGACCCGTTCCCCAGTCTCTTCTCTCCCCAATCTACCTCACTCTGTATGGACCCGTTCCCCAGTCTCTCCTCTCACAAATCTACCTCACTCTGTATGGACCCGTTCCCCCAGTCTCTCCTCTCACAAATCTACCTCACTCTGTATGGACCTGTTCCCCCAGTCTCTTCTCTCCCCAATCTACCTCACTCTGTATGGACCCGTTCCCCAGTCTCTTCTCTCTCCCCAATCTACCTCACTCTGTATGGACCCGTTCCCCAGTCTCTTCTCTCCCCAATCGACCTCACTCTGTATGGACCCGTTCCCCAGTCTCTTCTCTCCCCAGTCTCTTCTCTCCCCAATCTACCTCACTCTGTATGGACCCGTTCCCCAGTCTCTTTTCTCCCCAGTCTCTTCTCTCCCCAATCTACCTCACTCTGTATGGACCCGTTCCCCAGTCTCTTCTCTCTCCCCAATCTACCTCACTCTGTATGGACCCGTTCCCCAGTCTCTTCTCTCCCCAATCGACCTCACTCTGTATGGACCCGTTCCCCAGTCTCTTCTCTCCCCAGTCTCTTCTCTCCCCAATCTACCTCACTCTGTATGGACCCGTTCCCCCAGTCTCTCCTCTCCCCAATCTACCTCACTCTGTATGGACCCGTTCCCCCAGTCTCTCCTCTCACAAATCTACCTCACTCTGTATGGACCTGTTCCCCTGTCTCTTCTCTCTCCCCAATCTACCTCACTCTGTATGGAACCGTTCCCCTGTCTCTTCTCTCCCCAATCTACCTCACTCTGTATGGACCCGTTCCCCAGTCTCTCCTCTCCCCAATCAACCTCACTCTGTACAGACCCGTTCCCCAGTCTTCTCTCTCCCCAATCTACCTCACTCTGTATGGACCCGTTCCCCAGACTCTTTTCTCCCCAGTCTCTTCTCTCTCCCCAATCTACCTCACTCTGTATGGACCCGTTCCCCCAGTCTCTCCTCTCACAAATCTACCTCACTCTGTATGGACCTGTTCCCCCAGTCTCTTCTCTCCCCAATCTACCTCACTCTGTATGGACCCGTTCCCCAGTCTCTTCTCTCCCCAATCTACCTCACTCTGTATGGAACCGTTCCCCTGTCTCTTCTCTCCCCAATCAACCTCACTCTGTACAGACCCGTTCCCCAGTCTTCTCTCTCCCCAATCTACCTCACTCTGTATGGACCCGTTCCCCAGACTCTTTTCTCCCCAGTCTTCTCTCTCCCCAATCTACCTCACTCTATATGGAACCGTTCCCCAGTCTCTTTTCTCCCCAGTCTCTTCTCTCTCCCCAATCTACCTCACTCTGTATGGAACCGTTCCCCAGTCTCTTCTCTCCCCAATCTACCTCACTCTGTATGGACCCGTTCCCGGTATCTTCTCTCCCCAATCTACCTCACTCTGTATGGACCCGTTCCCCAGTCTCTTCTCTCCCCAATCTACCTCACTCTGTATGGAACCGTTCCCCAGTCTCTTCTCTCCCCAATCTACCTCACTCTGTATGGACCCGTTCCCCGTACTCTTCTCTCCCCAATCTACCTCACTCTATATGGAACCGTTCCCGTGTCTCTTCTCTCCCCAATCTACCTCACTCTGTATGGAACCGTTCCCCAGTCTCTTCTCTCCCCAATCTACCTCACTCTGTATGGACCCGTTCCCCCAGTCTCTCCTCTCACAAATCTACCTCACTCTGTATGGAACCGTTCCCCAGTCTCTTCTCTCCCCAATCTACCTCACTCTGTATGGACCCGTTCCCCAGTCTCTCCTCTCCCCAATCTACCTCACTCTGTATGGACCTGTTCCCCCAGTCTCTTCTCTCCCCAATCTACCTCACTCTGTATGGACCCGTTCCCCCAGTCTCTTGTCTCCCCAATCTACCTCACTCTGTATGGACCCGTTCCCCCAGTCTCTTCTCTCCCCAATCTACCTCACTCTGTATGGACCCGTTCCCCCAGTCTCTTGTCTCCCCAATCTACCTCACTCTGTATGGACCCGTTCCCCCGGTATCTTCTCTCCCCAATCTACCTCACTCTGTATGGACCCGTTCCCCAGACTCTACTCTCCCCAATCTATCTCACTCTGTGTGGACCCGTTCCCCAGTCTCTTCTCTCCCCAATCTACCTCACTCTGTATGGACCCGGTCCCCAGTCTCTCCTCTCCCCAATCTACCTCACTCTGTATGGACCCGTTCCCCAGTCTCTTCTCTCCCCAGTCTCTTCTCTCCCCAATCTACCTCACTCTGTACGGACCCGTTCCCCAGTCTCTTCTCTCCCCAATCTACCTCACTCTGTATGGACCCGTTCCCCAGTCTCTTCTCTCCCCAATCTACCTCACTCTGTACGGACCCATTCCCCAGGCTCTTCTCTCCCCAATCTACCTCACTCTGTATGGACCCGTTCCCCAGTCTCTTCTCTCCCCAATCTACCTCACTCTGTATGGACCCGTTCCCCCAGTCTCTCCTCTCACAAATCTACTTCACTCTGTATGGACCCATTCCCCAGTCTCTTCTCTCCCCAATCTACCTCACTCTGTATGGACCCATTCCCCCATTCTCTTGTCTCCCCAATCTACCTCACTCTGTATGGACCCGTTCCCCAGTCTCTTCTCTCCCCAATCTACCTCACTCTGTATGGACCTGTTCCCCAGTCTCTTCTCTCCCCAATCTACTTCACTCTGTATGGACCCATTCCCCCAGTCTCTTGTCTCCCCAATCTACCTCACTCTGTATGGACCCGTTCCCCAGTCTCTTCTCTCCCCAATCTACCTCACTCTGTATGGACCTGTTCCCCAGTCTCTTCTCTCCCCAATCTACCTCACTCTGTATGGACCCGTTCCCCAGTCTCTACTCTACTCCACTCTGTACGGAAAACAAACTCAAAGTCAAGATTTACAAAAATATTCTCCCCAACTCTGAGGGAATCTTGTGAATATCTTAATCACAGAGGCAGTAAAAACAAGACCCCATCATCGCAGCAAATAAAACACAATAATTACAAGAAGCCGGCAGAAAAGTGAAACGCAGTGAGAAAACATGTTTTGTCATTCCACCGGTAGTTCCAGAGACAACAGCTGTTGGATGAGGAATGCAGATCCTCCTGAAGTCTCCATAATCATGGCCTTATTGAAGAGAGGACAAAAAGGGCACTAATTGCAAGGGAGCAATCTAAACGTAATAGGTTACACACTCCCGGGCGGCATTGCACAATGCAAACGCTAAAGAGAGGAGAGAGAGAAAAAACAACACTATTCTGTGTACAACAGTGGCATCGTTGCTCATTTTCAGGCAATTACCTTGCCTCCTTGTCAACAGTTTTAATAACCTCTATCATTTCCACAAGACTTTTTGCTTCAGTTAAATAATTTCAGCTCTTTAATATGCAAATGAAGCCGCTGGCATGCATGGGTGAAGAGGCCTGGCTCCTTGAGATGTGCCAGTACATTGTGGAGCACCTGCACCTCGGGAAAGGCTTGATTTAATTGACACCTAATACTATTCATTATTCCACTTGGTGAGCATCCCTGTTAGTCACCTGTAGGCTCCCCTATAGACACCATCCCAGCTTGCCAACCGCCACTATAAATAGAACACAACCAGCCTGGGATATTCTGCAACCCAGGCTCATGGAGGAACCCCTCACACACCCTTATGTCCTTACACACTCACGTCTGTAAGCCTGAGGGGTGGGGCCTGGGCTCTCTGTTAGAGATCAGGGGTCATTGGAAGATGTTGCTAACGACCTGAGGATAACGTTAAACAATCCCTGACCTGTGCACACACACACTTAAAGGGACCATGAGAGCCTAAAGGTCCACCTGGATGTACTAAACCAGAAGACATTCAACTAAATCAGAGGGCAAAAGCTGCAATCCTCATGTACAGTGATATGTGTGTGTGTAACATAGACCTAAACATAGACCTAAACCTAAATCTCCAGGCAGCTTTTACGAAAGGTGTATTTGTAATAACCTGCTGTAGGTTAGTAGGATAAATGTCCTGGTTGGCCAGGGGCTGTTAGTGCTGAGGTCACCACTAGTCCTGCTTTCTCTTTATCCATAGGAGCCGAGGTGCTAAGCCTACAGCAGTGACCCAGCCATTCCAGGCTCTGGTATCCAGTACCCGCCCACGGCTCCACAGCGGACCTCTGAATAGGACACGTGTCTATCAAGCATACTGTATAATAATGAACCGTCCCCAAGAGGCTTCACCTCTTCAGCAGGGCAACACGTGACCTCTCCCAATCCATTTTACTGCGGGACTTTGTGGCAATCAGCCTTGAATTATTAAAGTGAGCAGTGAGCAATGATCAATTCATGCATCCCCAGCCCGTCGTCCGCGAAGCAGTACTTCGGCAGAAACTACACAGAGAACACTGGGAAATGCTTCCAGACAATGTACATAAATGTGAAATATGTCAGGCCTGATATGTCAATAATGATAACTGTTAAGCCTGAGGCGAAGCTAATCCAAAGGAAATGCTAGTAGAGGACGTGGGTGAACATGCTAAAGCCCAGTTAGATTCCCTCCTTCATTAAGTGTGTAAAAGCGTGAGATTTCTGCACTCTCTCCATCCTGTCTAGACCAGAGGGACTGGCTGGGGAGCAGCATCTGGCCAGCCTGCATACATGGAGAGGAGTGCCAGATACCTTGCCCCCTAGGAGTGGGTCTCTGTGCAGCCTGTTATGAGATAGTGGTGACCATATGAAAGAACTGTGTGTGAATTATAAATGTGAGCCGGTCCACAAGAGAAGAGAGGAGAGGCAGGCAGTGAACACCGCAGTACTGCCAGCCAGCAATCTGAAAGGGCCCCTGGCCAGAGAAGGGCTTGGATGCCGCTTAAAACACAACCCTAAAGCTCTCTTATCTAAATGAAGGAGAGAGAGAAAATACGAAGTTGAAATAATTAAAAAGAAAGTAGCAAGAAGCTAGGAAGTATGTAACTCAAGGAACCTGGAGAAGGAAGAGGGGGAAAAATCCAATCAAAACGTAGTGAGGGGAGATGAGGAGCCAAGATAAACCAGGACTCAGAGCCCCCAAAACTGCAATCTCCTCTTAAGCCGGAGAGTGGCAGCTGGCAGAACAGCTGGTGAATAGGATTAATGTCAGAAGAATGAAATAAAACTCAACATATGTCCGAGCCTGAGGTGTTGGGACTGTGCGTGATTGTGCCCCCGATGGATGCCATGTGTGCAGCTGGAAGGAGCCAGCCGCTGTGCTCTGCTGTGCCGTGCTGCTCCACTGTGCTCCAGACTCCAGCTCCTCTCTCTCTCTCTCTCTACCCCACAAGGTCACTTTTAACAACAACCACCATTAAATGCTTGGATAGCAAAATGTACTTTTTCTCGCCCCCTCTCCACCTCTCTCCGCCCTATTAAGGCAGTTGAGGCTGTTGCTATACTACATTTCTACATTACTAATAATTTCATTAAAATGTGTATTAATGTGTAACATAAAGACATCAGTAGGGTTCAGAGCTTGTTCCAGGATGTTTGAGGTACAGTAATTGGAAAGTTTAAGACATCATTTTCTGGTATTTCTACGTTTATAGAAAAAACTGAAAAGCAAAGAAATAATCAAATGTTTACCTTCAAAGAGAAGCCTTGAACCATAAAGGAGCACATTGAATACCTTCTAAAGTCACACAGCCTATAGCTACACCTGAAAGTTTATCAACTGATAATGAAGGCTTATTCAGAGAGGAAACCAAACAATAAGAACATGTTTTTTTATTTATTTATTTAACCAGGTAGGCTAGTTGAGAACAAGTTCTCATTTGCAACTGCGACCTGGCCAAGATAAAGCATAATATATAATAATAATATAATAATATATGCCATTTATCAGACGCTTTTATCCAAAGCGACTTACAGTCATGTGTGCATACATTCTACGTATGGGTGATCCCGGGATCAAACCCACTACCCTGGCGTTACAAGCGCCATGCTCTACCAACTGAGCTACAGAAGGACCACTAGCAGTAGTAGTGTGAACAGACAACACAGAGTTACACATGGAGTAAACAATTAACAAGTCAATAACACAGTAGAAAAAAAGGGGAGTCTATATACAATGTGTGCAAAAGGCATGAGGAGGTAGGCGAATAATTACAATATTGCAGATTAACACTGGAGTGATAAATGATCAGATGATCATGTACAGGTAGAGATATTGGTGTGCAAAAGAGCAGAAAAGTAAATAAATAAAAACTGTGGGGATGAGGTAGGTGAAAATGGGTGGGCTATTTACCAATAGATTATGTACAGCTGCAGCGATCGGTTAGCTGCTGAGATAGCTGATGTTTGAAGTTGGTGAGGGAGATAAAAGTCTCCAACTTCAGCGATTTTTGCAATTCGTTCCAGTCACAGGCAGCAGAGTACTGGAACGAAAGGCGGCCGAATGAGGTGTTGGCTTTAGGGATGATCAGTGAGATACACCTGCTGGAGCGCGTGCTACGGATGGGTGTTGCCATCGTGACCAGTGAACTGAGATAAGGCGGAGCTTTACCTAGCATGGCCTTGTAGATGACCTGGAGCCAGTGGGTCTGGCAACGAATATGTAGCGAGGGCCAGTCGACTAGAGCATACAAGTCGCAGTGGTGGGTAGTATAAGGTGCTTTAGTGACAAAACGGATGGCACTGTGATAAACTGCATCCAGTTTGCTGAGTAGAGTGTTGGAAGCGATTTTGTAGATGACATCGCCGAAGTCGAGGATCGGTAGGATAGTCAGTTTTACTAGGGTAAGCTTGGCAGCGTGAGTGAAGGAGGCTTTGTTGCGGAATAGAAAGCCGACTCTTGATTTGATTTTCGATTGGAGATGTTTGATATGGGTCTGGAAGGAGAGTTTGCAGTCTAGCCAGACACCTAGGTACTTATAGGTGTCCACATATTCAAGGTCGGAACCATCCAGTGTGGTGATGCTAGTCGGGCATGCGGGTGCAGGCAGCGATCGGTTGAAAAGCATGCATTTGGTTTTACTAGCGTTTAAGAGCAGTTGGAGGCCATGGAAGGAGTGTTGTATGGCATTGAAGCTCGTTTGGAGGTTAGATAGCACAGTGTCCAATGACGGGCCGAAAGTATATAGAATGGTGTCGTCTGCGTAGAGGTGGATCAGGGAATCGCCCGCAGCAAGACCAACATCATTGATATATACAGAAAAAGAGTCGGCCCGAGAATTGAACCCTGTGGCACCCCCATAGAGACTGCCAGAGGACCGGACAGCATGCCCTCCGATTTGACACACTGAACTCTGTCTGCAAAGTAATTGGTGAACCAGGCAAGGCAGTCATCCGAAAAACCGAGGCTACTGAGTCTGCCGATAAGAATCTGGTGATTGACAGAGTCGAAAGCCTTGGCAAGGTCGATGAAGACGGCTGCACAGTACTGTCTTTTATCGATGGCGGTTATGATGATGTTTCGTACCTTGAGTGTGGCTGAGGTGCACTCGTGACCGGCTCGGAAACCAGATTGCATAGCGGAGAAGGTACGGTGGGATTCGAGATGGTCAGTGACCTGTTTGTTGACTTGGCTTTCGAAGACAGATAGGCAGGGCAGAATGGATATAGGTCTGTAACAGTTTGGGTCCAGGGTGTCTCCCCTTTGAAGAGGGGGATGACTGCGGCAGCTTTCAATCCTTGGGGATCTCAGACGATATGAAAGAGAGGTTTAACAGGCTGGTAATAGGGGTTGCAACAATGGCGGCGGATAGTTTCAGAAATAGAGGGTCCAGATTGTCAAGCCCAGCTGATTTATACGGGTCCAGGTTTTGCAGCTCTTTCAGAACATCTGTTATCTGGATTTGGGTAAAGGAGAACCTGGAGAGGCTTGGGCGAGGAGCTGCGGGGGCTGGAGCTGTTGGCCGAGGTAGGAGTAGCCAGGCGGAAGGCATGGCCAGCCGTTGAGAAATGCTTGTTGAAGTTTTCGATAATCATGGATTTGTCGGTGGTGACCGTGTTCCCTAGCCTCAGTGCAGTGGGCAGCTGGGAGGAGGTGCTCTTGTTCTCCATGGACTTCACAGTGTCCCAGAACTTTTGGAGTTGGAGCTACAGGATGCAAACTTCTGCCTGAAGAAGCTGGCCTTAGCTTTCCTGACTGACTGCGTGTATTGGTTCCTGACTTCCCTGAACAGTTGCATATCGCGGGGACTGTTCGATGCTATTGCAGTCCCCCACAGGATGTTTTTGTGCTGGTCGAGGACAGTCAGGTCTGGAGTGAACCAAGGGCTGTATCTGTTCTTAGTTCTGCATTTTTTGAACGGAGCATGCTTATCTAAAATGGTGAGGAAGTTACTCTTAAAGAATTACCAGGCATCCTCAACTGACGGGATGAGGTCAATGTCCTTCCAGGATACCCGGGCCAGGTCAATTAGAAAGGCCTGCTCACAGAAGTGTTTTAGGGAGCGTTTGACAGTGATGAGGGGTGGTCGTTTGACTGCGGCACCGTAGCGGATACAGGCAATGAGGCAGTGGTCGCTGAGATCCTGGTTGAAGACAGCGGAGGTGTATTTGGAGGGCCAGTTGGTCAGGATGACGTCTATGAGGGTGCCCTTGCTTACAGAGTTAGGGTTGTACCTGGTGGGTTCCTTGATGATTTGTGTGAGATTGAGGGCATCTAGCTTAGATTGTAGGACTGCCGGGGTGTTAAGTATATCCCAGTTTAGGTCACCTAACAGAACAAACTCTGAAGCTAGATTGGGGGCAATCAATTCACAAATGGTGTCCAGGGCACAGCTGGGAGCTGAGGGGGGTCGGTAGCAGGCGGCAACAGTGAGAGACTTATTTCTGGAGAGAGTAATTTTCAGAATTAGTAGTTCGAACTGTTTGGGTATTGACCTGGAAAGTATGACATTACTTTGCAGGCTATCTCTGCAATAGACTGCAACTCCTCCCCCTTTGGCAGTTCTATCTTGACGGAAGATGTTATAGTTGGGTATGGAAATCTCTGACTTTTTGGTGGCCTTCCTGAGCCAGGATTCAGACACGGCAAGGACATCAGGGTTAGCAGAGTGTGCTAAAGCAGTGAGTAAAACAAACTTAGGGAGGAGGCTTCTGATGTTGACATGCATGAAACCAAGGCTTTTTCGAACACAGAAGTCAACAAATGAGGGTGCCTGGGGCCATGCAGGGCCTGGGTTTACCTCCACATCACCCGCGGAACAGAGAAGGAGTAGTATGAGGGTGCGGCTAAAGGCTATCAAAACTGGTCGCCTAGAGCGTTGGGGACAGAGAATAAGAGGAGCAGGTTTCTGGGCATGGTAGAATATATTCAGGGCATAATGCGCAGACAGGGGTATGGTGGGGTGCGGGTACGGCGGAGGTAAGCCCAGGCACTGGGTGATGATGAGAGAGGTTTTATCTCTGGACATGCTGGTTGTAATGGGTGAGGTCACCGCATATGTGGGAGGTGGGACAAAGGAGGTATCAGGGGTATGAGGAGTGTAATGAACACCTTGCTGCTTACATCACACATTATGATAAACATCAAAATAAGCAAGTCTGTCTTCGGAGAAAATAAATGAAAAGTAAAATGACACGAAGGAAGAGAGGAGGAGGACGTCTGCTTCAAACTTCAGCCAGTGCTGATGAGGGTCTCAACACTGTGAAGATGAGCATTACGAGGGAGATGTAGACTTCATTTGAATTTATAATTTCCATTTGATGTCGGTAATCATTAGGGTCCACACACTGTAATAAATTATAATAATTTCACACAAGAATTAAATTACTGGGTACCTTGCAGTGGAGACGATTTTGGTTGGGTACCCTGCAATCTAACTGTCAGATATAAACTCTGCTGCTAATCAATGCTCCAAAACATTCCCATTTATTCATCTGTGTTAAACGAATAGAAGTGTGTGGATAACGCTGCTTACTGTGACCATGGCTGCTCAATGGGATTTACTAAATGAATGTTTGCCTGAGACGGTACAAGGACAAAAAAAATACTCATCGGATCCACATGAAGGATTAAAATGTGCAGTGAAGCCAAGTGTCTGGCATAGCCCCCCAAACTTTATTTTATCTTCAACGTTTAGAGGCAACGCCGATGTGCTTCACAGATTCCTCTGCATTATACAGAGAATGTAAATGCTGCATTAATTAAAAAAAGAAGAGATACTAAAGTGAAAAAAGAAAGACTTTACAAGCATGGTAATAGTGATATAATGTTATAACGTGCTCTCCAGATCCATCCAGGCTATTTCATCCATGATAATTACAGGTGTATACTATGCTTTTAGGCTTTATATTACCTTGATTTTTAGTGTGTGTTGGTATGAGTGTGTGTGTGTGTGTGTGAGTGTGTGTGTGTGTGTGTGTGTGTGTGTGTGTGTGTGTGTGCGTGCGTGCGTGCGTGCGTGCGTGCGTGCGTGCAGATATGTTGAGAACATGGCAAAGGCATATACTGTACAGTACTTGGTACCGTACATATAAATTAAACAAGATGACTTTACCTATAATGATTTAGGACATAGAGTGCCTTTCTGAATGTATTCAGACCCCTTGACTTTTTCCACATTTTGTTAGATTACAGCCTTTTTCAAAAAATGTATTACATTTGATTTTTTTCCTCTTTAATCTACACACAATACTCCATAATGACAAAGCAAAAACACATTTTTGCTCATTTACAAAAAATGAAGCACCTTCTTGGTCTTCTTGGGTATGACGCTACAAGCTTGTCAAACCTGTATTTGGGGAGATTCTCCCATTTTTCTCTGCAGATCCTCTCAAGCTCTGTCAGGTTGGATGGGAACGTCGCTGCATAGCTATTTTCAGGTCTCTTCAGAGATGTTCGATCAGGTTCATGTCCGGGCTCTGGCTGGGCTACCCCTGCGTTGTCTTGGCTGTTTGCTTAGGGTCGTTGTCTTGTTGGAAGGTAAACCTTCACCCCAGTCTGAAGTCCTGAGCCCTCTGGAGCCAGTTTTCATCAAGGATCTCTCTGTACTTTGCTCTGTTCATTTTTGCCTTGATCCTGACTAGTCTCCCAGTCCCTGCCGCTGAAAAGCACCCCCACAGCATGATGCTGTCACCACCATGCTTCACCGTAGGGATAGTGCCAGGTTTCCTCCAGAAGTGATGCTTGGCATTCTGGCTAAAGTGTTCAATCTTGGTTTCATCTGACAATAGAGTCTTGTTTCTCATGGTCTGAGACTCTTTAGGTGCCTTTTGGCAAACTCAAAGTGTGCTGTCATGTGCCTTTCACTGCGGAGTGGCTTCCATCTGGCCACTCTACCATAAAGGCCTGCTTGGTGGAGTGCTGTAGAGATGGTTGTCCTTCTGGATTGTTCTCCCATCACCACAGAGGAACTAAAGAGCTCTGGCAGAGTGACCATCAGGTTCATGGTCACCACCCTGACCAAGGCCCTTCTCCCCCAATTGCTCAGTTTGGCCAGGTGTCCAGTTCTCGGAAGAGTCTTGGTGGTTCCAAACTTCTTACATTTAAGAATGATGGAGGCCACTGTGTTCCGGACCTTCAATACTGCAGGCATTTTTTGGTACCCTCCTTCTGTGCCTCGGTACAATCCTGTCTCAGAGATCTACGGACAATTTCGTCAACCTCATAGCTTGGTTTTTGCTCTGACATACACTGTCATCTGTGGGAAACTCAAAGTGGTGATTGACAGAGTCGATACCTTATAAGGTATCTTTTTAAAGTTTTATAAATTAGCAAACATTTGTAAAAAACTGTTTAACTTCATCATTATGGGGTATTGTGTGTAGATTGCTGAGGATTTGTATTTATTTAATCCATTTTACAATAAGGCTGCAATGTAACAAATGTGGAAAAAGTGAAGGAGTCTGAATACTTTCCGAAGGCCCTGTACATGTTCAAATACAACTTTACTTTGTCTAATTAAGGGGAACTATTTGCTATTGCAGTCTGTGACATTCTCAGTTTCTACCAAGCAGCAATTAAAGATGTTTATGAACCAGCTCTGTTTACTGAGATGTCAGAGTTCAGGATGTGCACACATTGCTCTGTGGACGGCGAGTCCAAAGGTCACTATTTTTAGATGACGACCTCCATTCTCTAACCCATACCAGTCAGACAGACAGACAGACAGACAGACAGACAGACAGACAGACAGACAGACAGACAGACAGACAGACAGACAGACAGACAGACAGACAGACAGACAGACAGACAGACAGACAGACAGACAGACAGACAGACAGACAGACAGACAGACAGACAGACAGACAGACAGACAGACAGACAGACACACAGACAGACAGACAGACAGACAGACAGACAGACACACACAGCCTCAAACCGTCTGATATGTTTTAGTTTACAAAGTAATTGAGCCATGATCTGAACAGCTGGTACAGTGCCAGAATATTAAATTGGTTAAGGCTAAGCAGCACTGCATGTACAAATGTTCTCATATTCAAGGGCTCAACCAGTTTTTGTATTGAATATCTCCATCTCTGAGACTGAACACAATAGACATTTCTGATGCTAGGCCAGCCAGACCAGGGAGAATTAGGATGATGAAGTAACCATGGTACTTCAAAGGTTAAGAATTCCAATTTCTAGGAAGTCCCCTTCACTGGCCCACAGCTAAATGTCTCAATGCACTATTGTTCCAAAATGGTTCTGCAACAATGGGAGCCATATTTTCCTTTGAAACAAGCCATCCCCTTTCTCTGGGATACAGAGCTACACGGACTGAGACAAGCTGTGCAAGGATGGAAGAATTCAGATCTCATGTGAGGCTGAGCTCATTGCCCAGCCATGACTTTAACAAAAAGTTAACAACAGAAGTCTTACGGCAGCCGCCATGAAGCCAACTGGCACCCAGGAGAGAACTACAAACAGGCAGGAAGAGTGAGAGAGAAGAGGGGAGGGGAAGAGGGGAGGAGAACATGGATGGAGAAAGTGGGGTGCCTCAACACACAAATCACTAATTGTAGCATTATGATAAGTGGTACTGAGTTAGAGGAAAATGTCATTCCAGCACAGCGATCATTAATTATAATCCAAACTCATAACTTGAACCTATCATTGGAACTTCATGACACGTAATGGATGCCAGGGTCTTAAAACATATTAACCACTCGACCTCCGCAGGCTTAAAATTATATCGGGGGCACTCCCAACGAGAGATGGTTTTCGCCGAATAATTATACTCATCAGCACTCAAGCTTTCCAGCGCAATAAAACATGTTCCTATGCATTCCTTCTGACATCCTAATCTCATCTCTTGGCACATGTGAAATGATATTGAACAAGGCGGGAGAGAACGAGAGTGAGGGCAGACATTTGTTTCATCACAAGTGATTAAACAGTCTCTCTGTTCAAGAGGCAGACATCAAAGTGGAGTGTAAAATATTCATGCTCACTGTTAGGTGGAAAACAATGCAAATATGGTAATAGGCGTATCTGTGTAATCTGTCATGTCTGCCTGTACCAAAGCAGATTTGCTAGCTGGATGGCTGACGTACCATGGTCTTATAAAACAACCATGCGATGTGCCCTGAAATCATTAGCAGGCCACAGGGGCTGTCTGTGCCCATGGTGTGGGTTACATTGACACTATTTTCATCCCCGGTCAGATGACACCAGCTCTTTTGTCCAGTTATGTGTGGAGAATGCCTGGGAACCGAACGCCAAGGCTTGGACAGTGATACTGGGCAGAGACTTTCCCAGTATAACCCCTCACACACACACACACAACCCTGTTCTAGTGTCCCACTGTCCCTCCAACTGGCCCTCACTCCCCATCCCCCTCAAGTTTCCCCCTGTCCTGGCAGAAGCTCTGTTGTGCCAATGGTTGCCCCCCCATCTCCCCCACTCTCCAGGCTGATTACGTAAAGCCTGTCCATGTCGGTCCCTGTTCTGCATAAAGGAGTCTGCTATTTCCAGATCTACAGCTCCAGCACAATGACAGATTTAAGAGCATTAATGGGCTCTGCCTTAGCATTCTGCCCTCACTGTAGCATTCCAAATACTGAGGGGTCACATAAAACAGCCAGGCTATTAAAGCTGCTGAAAGTGTAGTCTCCAGTACACTCCTATTCTATACAAGCTGTTATTCTACACTGTTTAGTCTTTTAGTCTGTTTAAAGTAACATGGAAATTCATAGAACAGAATACATAAAACCTCTTCCATAGCTTCTCAATCATTTTTAAAAATAATCAATATTTTTTAGTATAATTGAGTCCCAATCCATTAGGGTTGGCTGTACTATAGGTCTGGGCCAGAGCTGAGATCCAGCTGATGGGATGCACCTATGGGGAGTGTGTCTTAACACAAACAGTCCTCTGTAATGCCCTGGCTGTGATTTGTCTCCCTAAGACACCCGTTTCCTCCTATCAGGGGGATCCTGTGCAGCCACTGGGCCAGCAACACAATGGGAGCGTTGTGCTCCTCAGGCGCAGGGGGACAGAGTCAACAGCTGAATCCCGGGAAGATGGCTCTCGGAATGCTTCACAGCAGTTGCTACTGTTGACTAATGGGAATACGAGAAGAGGGAAGGTGATTCCAATGCAGCGAAGAATGGCACACTGAAGAAGCAGCTGCTTGTTTTGTCATCTCAAAGAGGGAGAGCTCCACGTTTAGATAGATTTAGCTACAACCCCCCCCATGCTGTTCTTGTTCTGTCAGGACTCCCCTGTCTCTCCTAACTCCTAGGAGGCAGTCGTGATGTGGTGTGTATGGGTTCTGTTTGGACTGCATACTAAATCCATTGTTCAGAGAAGGCAAGCTGGAGAGTGAGAGTGGAGCATGCTCCCTGTGCCCCACACTTAGCCATGTCATTTAGCTCTGGGCTCTGTTCACTGGCCTGGCAGCAGAGGGGCAGTGCTGTGGCAGGAGAGAGAGAGGGGGAGGGGAGGGGGAGATGAGGGAGGAGTTTTTGGGGTGATAGAGGAAGGGGAGGAGTAGCAGAGCTGGTATCTTTTGGTAAAAGTTCACATGTCAGGCTGGCAGGCTGCCCGCGGCGTACAGCCGAAAAATCTATTTAACGTCTGCTTCACAGGGTGACAAGAGGTTTGATTGGCAGAGTGCAGAGAGCAGCTTTTGATCATGTGTCCTAACAAGTGATTCCAGCTCATGTCTCTTCAGCCTGAACAGCTCCACATTACCTATTCAAACAAAAGTGACAGACCAGAGCACTGCTCCACAGGGCTGGCAGGCCACGCCATGGGCCAAGAATGAACACAGGCACTGAACAGCTCCACAGAGACCTATTCAAACAAAGTGACAGACCAGAGCACTGCTCCAGAGAAAGAGAGGGCTGGAGGCCAGAGAGAGAGAGAGAGAGAGAGAGAGAGAGAGAGAGAGAGAGAGAGAGAGAGAGAGAGAGAGAGAGAGAGAGAGAGAGAGAGAGAGAGAGAGAGAGAGAGAGAGAGAGAGAGAGAGAGAGAGAGAGAGAGAGAGAGAGAGAGAGAGAGGGAGAGAGAGGGAGAGAGAGAGAGAGAGAGAGAGAGAGAGAGAGAGAGAGAGAGAGAGAGAGAGAGAGAGAGAGAGAGAGAGAGAGAGAGAGAGAGAGAGAGAGAGAGAGAGAGAGAGAGAGAGAAAGACAGACATACATTGCATTCGGGAAAGTATACAGACCCGTTGACATTTTCCACATTTTCTTTACGTTAAGCCTTATTCTAAAATGGATTAAATCGTTCCCCCCCTCATCAATCTACACACATTACCCCATAATGACAAACAGGTTTTTAGAAATGTTTGCTGATTTATAAAAAATAAAAACCCTTTACTCAGTACTTTGTTGAAGCACCTTTGGCAGCGATTACAGCCTTGAGTCTTCTTGTGTATGAGGCTATAAGCTTGGCACACCTGTATTTGGGGAGTTTCTCCCATTCTTCTGTGCAGAACCTCTCAAGCTCTGTCAGGTTGGGGAGCATCACTGCACAGCTATTTTCAAGTCTCTCCAGAGATGTTTGATCAGGATCATGTCCGGGCTCTGGTTGAGCCACTGAAGGACATTCAGTGACTTGGCCCGAAGCCACTCCTGCGTTATCTTGGCTGTGTGAACCTTCGCCCCAGTCTGAGGTCCTGAGAGCTCTGGAGGAGGTTTTCATCAAGGATCTCTCTGTAATTTGCTCCGTTCATATTTCCCTCGATCCTGACTAATCTCCAAGTCCCTGCCGCTGAAAAACATCCCCATAGCATAATGCTATCACCACCATGCTTCACCGTAGGGATGGTACCAGGTTTGGCCGGGAGGTCAGCTCTAGGAAGAATTTTGGTGGTTCCAAACTTCTTCCATTTAAGACTGATGGAAGCCACTGTGTTCTTGGGGACCTTAAATGCTGCAGAATTTTTTCGGTACCTGTTTTGGTATCTGTACCTCGACACAATCCTGTCTTGGAGCTCTATGGAAAATTCCTTCAACCCCATGGCTTGGTTTTTGCTCTAACATGCACTGTCAACTGTGGGACCTTATATAGACGGGTGTGTGTCTTTCCAAACCATGTCCAATCAATTGAATTTACCTCAGGTGTAAACAGTTGTAAAAACAAGGATGATCAGCAAAAACAGGATGCACCTGAGCTCAATTTCGAGTCTCATAGCAAACGGTCTGACTACCTATTTTATAAGGTATTTCAGTTTTTTAAATTTGTTTATTTAATCATATTTTTAATTGTCACACGTGTTGAATACAACGGGTGTAGACTTTACCGTGAAATACTTGCTTAAGAGCCTTGCTCAAAATTTAGTAAAATAAGTTTGCAAAACATTCTACAAATGTAAATAGTATCACAAGAGGAATAAAAAACACAAGAATGGAGCTATACGCAGGGAGTACCACACACACACACACACACACACACACACACACACACACACACACACACACACACACACACACACACACACACACACACACACACACACACACACACACACACACACACACACACACACACACACAAACACCCACTAAAATACTCAAACAAACACAAATACAACATCCACTGATCAAATATGTCACTTGTATCAATATAAGCAGGTTGTTGGAGTCAGATAGACAGAAGAGAAAGACAATTATTAAATGAGAAGACAAGAAGATGGAGCGCGAGTGGAAAGGAGAGGAAGAGAGAAACTGGCGGTTGACTGATGTTTGGGAGACTGGGGAGAGGAGAGTAGAGGAGAGCTAAGTGTTTGAAGCGCGCCTCAAAACCTGCAGGTTCACCTCGGCTAGCAGCCAACACATTAAAAAGGCGACTGGGTCTCCAGCCTCATTGCATATGCATCGAGTCAGAGGCTCACGCCACAGATCATTATAACAAAGATTCCTATTAATTAGGTGGGATTAAACCGAGCCAGACGACAGGGCAGCTGGATAGAGGGGAGAGGGAACGAGAGAGAGAGCTTGTCATACTATATTATTTCTTAAGCAAACCTTTAAGTGAATCGTAACAACACAACCAGATACTGTAGTCATGAATGAAAATGCCTTTCCACAAGAAATCCTGAGCTTGACTAATAACAATGTATTACCCATATAGTTCAAACGGTACAAATCACCTGTAGCCAATTTTACAGTGAGCTTCCATGGCTGAGACAGCAGGATTGGGGCAGAGACTGTGTTAGGACTAAGTCATGAGTTCATCACTATTAATCAGGCCAACGGCTTGAAGCTGATCCTATTCTCTTCCAAAGCTTTCCCCATCCCTGAATCTCATTACACACCGTGTCGTAATAGAGGATAATGACCCTGCCCTTCCTTAGCACACAATGCTGATTACAAACTCACACTCACACTGCAGCACTTCCACAGACACTGGGATAACACATAGCCCAGAGACGGATTACAACTACAAGCAGAGGGATGGAGGGAGGGAGGGAGGGAGAGAGAGAGAGAGAGAGAGATGGGAGAGCGAGAGAGAGAGAGAGAGAGAGAGAGAGAGAGAGAGAGAGAGAGAGAGAGAGAGAGAGAGAGAGAGAGAGATGGGGAGTGTGAGAGAGAGAGAGAGCGAAAGAGAGAGAGAGACAGGGAGCGAGAGAGAGAGAGATGGGGAGCGAGAGAGAGAGAGCGAAAGAGAGAGTGAAAGAGAGAGAGAGAGAGGAAGAGGGAGATGGGGAGAGAGAGAGAGAGAGAGAGAGAGAGAGAGAGAGAGAGAGAGAGAGAGAGAGAGAGAGAGATAGAGAGAGAGAGCGAAAGAGAGAGAGAGACAGGGGAGCGAGAGAGAGAGAGATGGGGGAGCGAGAGAGAGAGAGCGAAAGAGAAAGTGAAAGAGAGAGAGAGAGAGAGAGAGAGAGAGAGAGAGAGGAAGAGGGAGATGGGGAGCGAGAGAGAGAGAGAGAGAAATGGGGAGTGAGAGAGAGAGAGAGCGAAAGAGAGAGAGAGACAGGGGAGCGAGAGAGAGAGAGATGGGGGAGCGAGAGAGAGAGAGCGAAAGAGAGAGTGAAAGAGAGAGAGAGAGAGGGAGAGGGAGAGGGGGGAACGAGAGAGAGAGAGAGAGAGAGAGAGAGAGAGAGAGAGAGAGAGAGAGAGAGAGAGAGAGAGAGAGAGAGAGAGAGAGAGAGAGAGAGAGAGAGAGAGAGAGAGAGAGCGAAAGAGAGAGAGAGACAGGGGAGCGAGAGAGAGAGAGATGGGGGAGCGAGAGAGAGAGAGCGAAAGAGAGAGTGAAAGAGAGAGAGAGAGAGAGAGAGAGAGAGAGAGAGGAAGAGGGAGATGGGGGAGCGAGAGAGAGAGAGAGAGAGAGAGAGAGAGAGAGTTTACTGTTAATTTTTATTGTTTATTTCACTTTTGTATGGTTCTCAATCAGAGACAACGATAGACAGCTATCCCTGATTGAGAACCACACGGCCAAACAACAAAGAAATACAAAACATAGAAAATTAACATAGAATGCCCACCCTAGTCACACCCTGGCCTAACCAAAATAGAGAATAAAAGCCTCTCTATGGTCAGGGCGTGACAGACCTAGAACATGTTTCAATATCCCAGGTCAGTGTTGGGATTAGGGTTAGCCTGCAGCCCTGCCACACTCCTGCCTGAAACATGTCATTCAGTCTCGCCGGCCTTTAAACATGGATTAAAATATAACAAGCAGCAGCTAGAACTACTCCTGGCAATACGACACTGCTGGCTACACTGGCACAGGCAGAGGACTGGCGATGCCCAGGCAAAAAGGGGACGTTTGTGCGTGCATGCCTGTGTGTTGACATTCCCTGATGCAAGCAGCAAGTCTGTAACAGAGAACACTACAAAGAAGGAGACAAATATCTGACCGGCTTGAGTGCATCACTTTCTGACATGCCTCCGTGCACAGAAATTGCATTGTGCTCGACAGGCCACCAATAAAGAATAAAAACATGTCTCGGCATGCCACTCAATGCACAATAGAAAGAGACATTAGGAATTCATTAACCGCACGCAAATCCAATCCAGAGCTGGTTGTGCTGGCAAGGATTCGACCTGTCTGTATAGAGCCCAAAGGAACAGGCTAAAACCTAACAAACACAACTATCACCTGTCCTTGTCTTGGGGACAACATGGGGTTGACTTCCATTATTCATACTTTAGTGCATCATAGGAAGCTGGTCTAATTGTGAATCCAACCAAGGTCACCTTGGATCTTCATAATGGAGGCCATTTTTCTTTTTCCCTTAATACCTTATACTGACATTTTTAACTCTTGACAAGTGGTGTCTGGAAAGCTCTCCATAAATAATGCATTTACAATACCTAGTAAATAAACATTGGGCACAATCGTTAGCCCTCCTGGCCACTGAGTCTAATAGAGCTTTTACAGCTAAGGTGGCTATTCAGCTTAATGCAGTCCTCACTGCTGGGAGGACATTTCATTCATTAGCGCAGTCACAAGCACTTAGAGCACTTTAAGGAACAGTGACAGAGAGGACGTAGCAGGGGTGGGAGGGCGGTAGAGCCGCTGAGTATGGCCACTGTGGCGGGTTCAGGCACGGAGCACTGAGATGGCAGCCCAGTTAGGCAAAGTTGTGGTCAACTTAGGTCTGATTGGATTTGAGGGCAGCGAACCCTGACGACGATATACATTTAATCAACGTTTTGTAGGGGGACTGAAAGAGGCATGGCCGGCGGAAGGAGACTCTATCATCGTCTGTTAGGACTGCTCTCTGTCCCAGTCCACAGCTTTACTATCGCTCAGTAGCAAATATGGCCTCTGGACTAGCACAACGTCACACAATCATCTAAATGACACTTTCTGACTCATTCGTCACTGAATCTAAGAGGATATACAAAGTCCAGTTTAAACAACTTCAATGTTAATGATGTAGTAACAAGTGTCTACATTGTAATAGGTAAAACAGAGAGGATTCTCATGCCCTCTACCATTAAGGTCAGCAAGCTCAGTCTTGATCCATCATCACAATGAGATGAGATTCCTGACCAGGGACATAACAGGGAGGACTCAGTCAGAATAATGGCAGCAGATGGTGTCTAGCTCTGCTCTGAAGACTCCAGTGATCCAGACCAGTAGAGGGACTAAAGCAGGGTGGATTAGGAGGAACAGTTGTCTCCATGATACTGTAGCTTAGATAAGTGATATATTTAGCTCATCGCTGCTTTGTCTTACATTAGCCAGGTCATTAAGGCAACAAATGGCTCTCCGACCTCCTGGTTTGCCCGTAATGGGTTAATCCTGCCCGTTCAAGATGCTCACAGAGGCTCTCTATAAACACTGACATAGATTATGAATGGTAACAACAGTTACCCGCCTGCCCTACACACTGTATTCTGTAATATCCCTTCTGATGTGCAGCAATCACACAGTCATCTCTACTGATGGAATTAGTGTCAAGCGTCCATAAGGACACTGAATCTCTCCATTCCAGCAGCTTACAGACGACATATTGAACTTCGTGAGCCTCTTGTCTTGTTCTGTGTTCTCAGAAACTAATTTCCTCCAACAAGGGAGTTTATTTAGGTGGTGTTGATGCATGGCGCATGAGGCAGGGCCAGGCTCTTTTATTAACAGGAGATGAAAACAGCTGTACTGCACGTTGAAGCACTCTCTCCTCCCTGCGCTAACATACGGCCCTGGATTACCAGCTGCACTTGACCATTTAAATTACTGCAACAACCGGCCCTCACCAGCTGGGGCTCATTACCATAACGCCCGCCTTCGCCACAGAGGGCTCAGAGGAGTGCGCCCGCCGCGGAAAACAACCCCATCAGAAACCAGAGACATATGAGAGATGTCCTCTGTGCCGAGGGAAAGGTATCATCTCCGGAAAAGTCAAGGGTATGAAACTACCGATACCATTAAGACAACAGGGGAAGACATACTAGTTAAGACACTGTTTTTACTATTAAACACATAAGTCAACAATATCATAAATAATGAATCTGAAGAAATGATCGTAAATCTAATATCTAACATTGCTAAAAATGTAATATTGTTATTAGGAATATTAGGAATATTAGAAATTGGGACGGAGATTGCTATCTACTGAATCATCCAGGATAGTTGATACTGTGCAAAGACCACCAAACAAACACTTTATAAAAAGAAAGCGGCAAATTATTTTTAAACAAATGGACGTCTAATTTATTTGTGTGATGTAGCGCTTAAGCTAAGAGTTCCCCAGACGCTGAATGAGACACCAGCGTTCCCAGGGGGCTCCAAGTCTGATTGCATACTACACTATACTACTAGTGTGGTGCTAATTAAGAATGGGGGAAATGTTGTAGCGGCTCTTTCAAACATTTGTTTTTCCACTGTGAGTTCTTCTTACAGTTTGCAGTCTGGGGGAGAGAGTTGGGGGGTGACAGAAAGTGCTGTGGGGTACTGTGAGATACCATATAGGACTAGGGAGTGGAGGGTTACCATAGGGTGACAGAAGGTTCTGTTGGGTACTGTGAGATACCATATAGGACTAGGGAGTGGAGGGTTACCATAGGGTGACAGAAGGTTCTGTTGGGTACTGTGAGATACCATATAGGACTAGGGAGTGGAGGGTTACCATAGGGTGACAGAAGGTTCTGTTGGGTACTGTGAGATACCATATAGGACTAGGGAGTGGAGGGTTACCATAGGGTGACAGAAGGTTCTGTTGGGTACTGTGAGATACCATATAGGACTAGGGAATGGAGGGTTACCATAGGGTGACAGAAGGTTATGTTGGGTACTGTGAGATACCATATAGGACTAGGGAATGGAGGGTTACCATAGGGTGACAGAAGGTTATGTTGGGTACTGTGAGATACCATATAGGACTAGGGAATGGAGGGTTACCATAGGGTGACAGAAGGTTCTGTTGGGTACTGTGAGATACCATATAGGACTAGGGAATGGAGGGTTACCATAGGGTGACAGAAGGTTCTGTTGGGTACTGTGAGATACCATATAGGACTAGGGAGTGGAGGGTTACCATAGGGTGACAGAAGGTTCTGTGGGGTACTGTGAGATACCATATAGGACTAGGGAGTGGAGGGTTACCATAGGGTGACAGAAGATTCTGTTGGGTACTGTGAGATACCATATAGGACTAGGGAGTGGAGGGTTACCATAGGGTGACAGAAGGTTCTGTTGGGTACTGTGAGATACCATATAGGACTAGGAAGTGGAGGGTTACCATAGGGTGACAGAAGATTCTGTTGGGTACTGTGAGATACCATATAGGACTAGGGAGTGGAGGGTTAACATAGGGTGACAGAAGATTCTGTTGGGTACTGTGAGATACCATATAGGACTAGGGAGTGGAGGGTTACCATAGGGTGACAGAAGATTCTGTTGGGTACTGTGAGATACCATATAGGACTAGGGAGTGGAGGGTTACCATAGGGTGACATATAGTTATTAAGTGCATTTGATATGTGAGGAAATTATGAAAATTAGGGACTATATGGTACAGTAAACTGAATTAATTAAATTGGCACACCATCACTTTGACAGTTTTTTACAATCCTTTTGGCACTAACTTCAGAACCTTGTGGTCATTTTTCAAAACTCTAGACACAAAACTCAAAACGGTCACCACTTGTAACACAGGCTGTCCAATGTTCAAAACATTGCATTGTGCATTCATATCTTTAAAGAAACCTTGCACTTGCAGAATCATTGTTTCAAATAACTCATTTATCATGAAATACCAAAGGAACATTAATTTAGATCACCCACATACAAGATACCGATAGTTTCACTGTGTAGTTGTTCGTACAATCATTAAATATTGTAGTACAAAATATGTGATAGATGTTTCATTATGGTACTACACGTAAATACATCACTGTAAAAGGACTAGTAAAGAGAGGACTACAGACATAGTGGAATCATTGAATAAAATCTGAAATTTATTGATGAAATACAACAAAATCACAACATAGGTTTCTTTGAATCAAAGCAAAAATAATTAGCTACAAAAAAAGAAAAAAACTACTGTACTTCTGTATTTCCCTCAATTCTGTCTTGTGGATTTGGCCTCAGGTTCATCACAATGGATGTTTTCCATTTTTCCAAACATCTTGGGAAGAATCTTCGGCAGGGCGAATCCGGGCCTGACACTAGTCTGCAGTGATGTCATTGCATGCGTCATCCATGGCCTGGAGAAGGGTGGCTTGTTCGTGAGGGTGCCTATCATATACCTTCCACCTCCATGTGGAAAAAAATTCCTCAATCGGGTTTTAAGAAAGGAGAGTACGGGGGTAAGTACAGGGTGGCAAATTGTGGATGGGCCTGAAACCATGCTTGCACCATTTGAGCATGGTGGAACCTGACATTATCCCACACAATGACACAGGTCATGCCATCAGCTCTACAGACCTGACTTAGCCCATCAAGGAAGATTACATTTGAACAGCGAATCATGTGGCTGCCTGCAACTCAATACATAGAGTATACAGAGTAGAGAGATGTAGTTGTTGTTCGACCTAACATTAGAACGGGCAACATGCGTAATATAAGCAACTTTGACCGTGGTATGATTGTTGATGCCACACATGGTGATTCCAGCATCTCAGAAACAGCTGCCTTCCTGGGATTTTTATGCACTACAGTCTCTAGAGATTACAGAGAATGGTGCTATAAACAAAACACATTCAGTGAGCGGCAGTTCTGTGGGCAAAAACACCTTGTTAATGAGAGAGGTCAGAGGAGAATGTCCAGACTCATTCAACCTAACAGAAAGGCCACAAACGCTCAAATAACAGCTGTTTAAAACAGTGGTGTGCAGAATGGCATCTCTTAACGTACAACACCATGAATAATTCAGGCTGTTGTGGAGGCAAAAGTGGGTCCTACTCAGTACTAGATAGGTGAACCTAATAAAGCGGCCGGTGAGTGAACAGTAATGTCAAATCTGAAAACATGGTCTGGAAAAGTGGTACATGGGACCATAGAAACAGTGTCTGATAAGGAATGATGATGAAATAATACATCCATAGATAATGTATTCCAATTGGTTCATGTTCCACAGTAATTGGTGTCAATGGATCTCGTTATCCTGAAACCTTCATGATCTAAACATGGAACATTGTTAGTCAGTTTCCATAAAACTATGGATTAAGAGTAATGCAACAGTTACATATCATTTTGATCAGTTGTATCAACTGATAGTTAGATCATTGTAATGAACTGAATAGACAGTCATCTCAGATGTAATGTGTGAATTGCATTTTGAAATGGTAATACTTTGATGTTAAGTTGTGTCATTTTGAACAGGTGATTTTAGTTCAATGAACAAATGATCTTAGCTTTATGTGTATTGTATCCAAGCAATTGGAAAAAGTGTTATTTTTGAAAAATGTGTATTTTAATCATTGGTTGTGAGTTTTGTGTCTAGAGTTTTGAAAAATTACATCAAGGTTCCGAAATTAGTGCCAAAGTGATTGTAAAAAACTGTAATAGCCTGGACTCATTTTGTCTGTAGGTGCCGTTTTCTTTGACTGATGAATGCGTCCCTGAGTGAAGAGCTTTCTGTGTTGAAGAATATAAAGGTAATGTTCCTGGCATCAGGTCAGTGGCATGTGTTTTACGGCCTGACAGTTTGCCTTGGCAGTGGGGGGAGACCACACTTAAGCTGAGGTGTAGTGCCACCCACTCTTTGTCACTGTGGAAAGGGTTCAGAACAAACTGGAAACACAGTCACGTCAGTCCTCCCTGCCTCTGTCTGTGTATTTCTGTGTGTGTGTGTGTCTGGGTGTGTGTGTGTGTGTGTGTGTGTGTGTGTGTGTGTGTGTGTGTGTGTGTGTGTGTGTGTGTGTGTGTGTGTGTGTGTGTGTGTGTGTGTGTGTGTGTGTGTGTGTGTGTGTGTGTGTGTGTGTGTGTTTGTTTAATTAAAAGAGAGAGTGAGTGGCAAAGAAAAAACTAAAATGATAGAGAAAGAGAGAGGGAGGGAGAGGGAAAGTTTGAAGCCATTTGAAAAAGGAAGCATTCATACACACTCCCTCACACACACATATGTACGCATACACACAGGTACTTAGTGTCCTACCATCTTGCTCTGACTTTGTCATCTCCTCCAGCTTCTTCTGCTTCAGTGTGTCCACCACATCGGCCAGGCTTCCTTTGCGGCGCTCCGGAGTTCCGAACGCAGATCCGCTCAGCAGGTCGCCGCGCTCCCGGGCCCCCTCCTCAGGCTTGTGTGGGGAGGTTGAGTTATTCCGGAAGGAGTACAGGGAACATACTTTATTGCTGTCAGATTCCTGTAAGAAAACAGCAGTTGGGAAGGGATGGGGAAAGAGAAAGGAGGGTGGATTTAATCATTAGTATTTCCCTTTGTATTCTCTCTGTCTCTGAGTTTTATCGGCTGTTGACGGTTGATGTAGTCAAATGCATTGATTGCTAGTTCTTTGGTGGCCCCGGGCGATGTGGCCATATCAAATGACTCCTCTCTGGCTTTCATACAACAACAGCTCCTATCAAATGATATCTGGCAAGTGAAAATAGTGTAGTGAAATAATGAGGGACACTTTCAGAGGGCATAGCCATAATGTGTGTGTGTGTGTGTGTGTGTGTGTGCATGTGTGTGTGTGTGTGTGTGTGTGTGTGTGTGTGTGTGTGTGTGTGTGTGTGTGTGTGTGTGTGTGTGTGTGTGTGTGTGTGTGTGTGTGTGTGTGTGTGTGTGTGCATGTGTGTGTGTGTGTGCTCAGGCACTACTTTACCTCCGGAGAATCTACACAGAGAAACCTCCCAACTATAATTTCTTGAATTGCGTTTGAGTGTACATTTGTGTTGTGGTGAGTGCTGTGTAATTTGTTCATTTTCGAGCGGAGGCGTATTCTCAGCTGAGTGCTGCGGGCCATCGTAAATCTGTGTCCTGTCTCAGGCTGTTGTTGTTTTTCAGTCCCACCTGTGTGTGGTTTAGTATTTAACTAAGGGTCCTGTCTGAGACTGATGGCTGGGTGCTCTCTGTCCATGGAATATGAGCAGGAAGAGAATGAGAGAGAGAGAGAGAGAGAGAGAGAGAGAGAGAGAGAGAGAGAGAGAGAGAGAGAGAGAGAGAGAGACAACACCCTCCATAGAGACTAGAGCCTCAGAGAGAGAGAGAGAGAGAGAGATCTACACCACCATCTCTAGAGAGAGAGAGAGAGAGAAAGAAATCCCCCATTCAGAGACAGAGCAGAGCCCTTCCCCAGACTTTAAAATGAGCTGTTGATTATTGTTCAGAAACATAAACACTTGCCTCCTGAGAGAGAGAGAGAGAGAGAGAGAGAGAGAGAGAGAGAGAGAGAGAGAGAGAGAGAGAGAGAGAGAGAGAGAACAGAATGTATAGAAACAGCTCCTACCTGACCGACCAGCAGAACCTCCTCCACCTTAACTCCGAGAGAGAGAGAGAGAGAGAGAGAGAGAGAGAGAGAGAGAGAGAGAGGGTTAGAGAGAAAGAGAGAGAGACAGAGAGAGAGAGAGAGAGAGAGACAGAGAGAGAGAGAGAGAGAGAGAGAGAGAGAGAGAGAGAGAGAGAGAGAGAGAGAGAGAGAGAGAGAGAGAGAGAGAGAGAGAGAGAGAGAGAGAACTTGGGTCATGGCTTCTCAGACACAAGACTGTTTTAATTATGGCTTGCAGAGAGTGAAGAGACAACAGGTAATTCTGCTGTCAAGAGTAGAACCCTTTTACCTCTGTGTATTCTAACATCTGCTCTGTGTGACATATATAATACTGCCTGATCTGACATTTAACAACAAAACAACACAATACCTTCAACACACACATAGAGGAGGGAGCCATTCTACTGAAGGACACACAGATAACGGTGAAAGTGAACAACCCAAGAAGAAAGGAACATAAAGAAGGTAGAATGATGAGAAGTGGGTGGGATCTGCTGATATTCCCAAAGAACATGGAGTGATGTACAGTACACTGGGCATTCCTGTTGCAATCTTTTATCCAAGCTTAATATTCTCAGACAGGCAGAGGAGTCAGAGAGGTGGTTCGGTTCAGTACCAGGGCCCGGGGTGGAGCGGCAAGGTCTACACCCAGCACAGGGCGGGCAGGATGGGGGTGATTATGCAGGGGTGGCTGTGGTTGTGCCAGGGCCAGTGGAGGGTGCTTGTGGGGAGTGGAGCGGCGCTGGGTTAATCAGCTGGCGCAGGTTCAGGGCACAGCCCACACAGACGCATGGCACAGCAGTGGAGTCAGGTAATCAGCAAAGGCAACACTTTCAGCCTTCTCGCCGTCTGCCTCTCTCCCCCTCTCTCTCTCTCTCTCTCTCTGTCAATCCCTCCTTCTCCCCTCTCACACTCCCTCTCCCATGTGCCATCTGTACCAAGTCAACTTGAGCTGACGGGATCTCGACACTTCACTTTTCCAATTTCAATGTTTACAATTTAATGGTAAAAATTAATTGTCACGCAGGGCCAAGGCCATGGCAATCCACAGCCAACTGTGATGTGACAATGGTGGGGAAAACAAATGTTGTTAGCTTTGAAGTACATTTGTGTTCGTCTTTTTATAATTAACCTCCAGACTTGTCATGGCCCCATATTCCAGTCCTCCTTCCTTGGCCTCATGTCGCTCCTCAGTACGAAACCACAGCCTGACACCACCATCCATCTGATAGACTCTACTCAGACTAGAGCTTTGATACAACCCTTCAATTCACAAGGCCTCCACCATGTCTTGCTGTATTTTCTGTTCAACGCAGAACAATCAACCAGAACAAGATCATTTTACAGCTGTCTTATAGGAAAGGTTTTTAATGTATAATAAAGGATTTATTGTGACAACAGATGTTATATATATATTGGCTGGTTTTTCTCAAGTTAAAAAGGCAGCAAAAACTTTAGTTTTTCATATCTGGATAAGATAATAATAATTGAAGTAATGATCAACTGAAAAGGATTTAACATTATGCAAACTAAATGCAAGCATTTCCTCCCTCAGATCCAAAATGAATAGAATGAACTTTCATACGGATCCTTTCATTCTATCAAGAGGCTGTCGAGTGATTGCAGTGAGTAACACAAGACAATGCACAAAACATTCTTTCAAATACTATTCTAATTACCTTCATCACTAACGGCCCTGTGATCCAATTAGAGCCTGTCAGAAGAGCGGACCACCTGAGCAATCTCCTGACTGTCATTTACATACTGGACGGCAAGAACAGTGTCTCCAGACCGCCCAGCATCCTTAGAAAACAAGTCGGGACAAAGGGGCTGGGATGGGGCTGGGAGTGGGACGTGGGTGGGCAGGAGGAGTGGGGGGCAGCGACTCTCTCCCAGCAGCCATTGCAGTGTGGAGGGGTGGCCCCTGGAAGGCTACTTCAGAGCCCCTCTGGGTCTCTTTACTGCAGGCCCGTCTGTCACAAACAGCCACCTGCCTCCCCGGCTACAGCCCACAAGTGCCTCTGCTCTTCTCTCCTCCGCACACATCAAAGCAGCTCCACAGATTGTCTGGGGCCTGCTGCAGATGTACACAACAACACATATTGTGGGAGATGTTTCTTTGATGACAAAAATAATGCAGCCTGAAGAAGATGCGTAGCAACATTCCGTTCTGTCTTAATTTATCAGACTGTGGTATTGAATTTTTATTGGGATGCTGTGTAGTGTAATACACATTTTACTGTTGATGTCACTGGGTCTGTTCAGGCTAATAATAACCTGTAGCTGATTATAGTTGGTTTGGTGCTGCCTATCTGAGGGTCCCAGGATCCCTACGGCTTCACAGTATTAGAGACAGTACCCGTGGCTGGGAGGAGGAGGCAGGGGCTGGGCATGTGAAGAGTTCCCTTTTACAAGCACAGAACAATGGGTGGCTGTTGAGCCTGTATCTTGGCCCCAGTGCATCCTGGTCCAGAGAGAGCCTCCAGTGAGGGAGTCAGGCGGCTGGGGGGCTGAGGGGCCCGGGCAGGCCCTCTAGAACAGATACCCTCTCAGAGACTTTGTTCCACTGTCATATTGTCTCCCTATTTATAGTTTCATCAAATCTGCGTGTGACGTTAAAATGCAACTCAATACGTTGTTGTCCTCTTCTTTTAGAGTGGGGAGGATCTCAAGACACTCGTGAGAGCTTAGACTTCAAAGACAAGTGCTTGGCAGAACGCATGGTCTTAAGTCTTCATTGAAATTGTTCCGAGGGCTCTGTTGTGACCGTGTCCTTGTCGGAGAAATTCCTCTCTGCTAGGGCATAGTGACAAGACAGTTTTGTGTGTGTGTGTGTGTGTGTGTGTGTGTGTGTGTGTGTGTGTGTGTGTGTCAGGCTTACTCACACTCAGAGGCTAGACAGTGGTGAAAGTCATTAATGGTGAAGGTCACCAACGGAAAATTCATCTACCTCACCCCTGACAACGTTGGAAAACAGACCGCTGTTGTATAGAGACAATAATACGGTACCCTCTGAAACCTTCTGATGGCTTGCCTGTCACCTACAGTAAATAGTGAATGGTACACTGAGTCATTACAGTAGACACTGAGTATTACAACAGTAAGGCAGCTAGCTATAGACCCTGTATCAGATAGATCCACAAAAAAACTGCTAAGACATATTACTCTTCTTTCTTTGGGATCAATGATTCCTCATTCCTACTTATATTATTTTAGCATTTTTTAGCAGTTGTAATATGTCTACTAGTCAACTGGTCTACAGGGTGGTGTCTCTCACCATGCGCTGCTGGGCTGACACCATGCTGTCCCAGTCACTCTCTGGAGGGACACTGCTGAGGGGCTGCAGTTCGTCCATGGAGCCCTTGCTGTGGAGCAGGCTGTGCAGGGGCAGCTGGGGCGCCCCGTGGGCCTCGGCACTCTCCTCCTTATCCCAGGACAGGTGGTCCTGACTCATGGCTTCCTCCCCATCGGCGACGGAGACAAACGGAGAGGTGGCTTGCTTGGAAGACATTATTCTGCTGTGGAAGAGAGAAAGAGAAAAGGACAACCGGTCAGAAAACTGCAAAGCCTCATAGTTAAACGTCTGACAGTTTTATGACCCCGGGACGACAAAACAGCTGATGTCAAATTGTATTTACGACAGGTATGCTGGATGTTTCACCATCCTCACATCAACCTACACCTGTTGGTGCCCAGAAAAACAATGTTGGACCTGACTCAAAGTTGGAGAAATCCTATCAATGGTCATGTGGCCTGCTGAGGAGGTGTGAGAGCAGGCCATGGGGCTTCTCCTAATCCTTTGTTTAATGTAAATGGTGGAGATGAGGCTGGAGCGGTGCCTGTGTCTGGGCCAGGCCCAACACTCCCTCCCTCCACCCAGCCAATGATTAGGCCGCTAAGAGGGTTACTATCCCACATAACATGCTCTCATTGAAGCTCTAACACAGCCCCACATAGTGTCCCAGTCAAGCCCCAGTCAATAATGACCCGAGATAAAGGTAAACATGACAACACTACTCTCTATCGCTCCAAATTCAGATAATGCCTTAAACCGCTTTTGTTTATGATAAACAATTATAAGGAGATGACGAGTCTCAGTAATGTCCTTGTCCTCTTAATTAGCAGAAGAGCCTTAATTGATTGAATTGAACAGTTGACAGAACGATCCTGCCACCAAACACAACACCAACCCCAAGCTGCTTCCTTTCTACTTCCACTCTCCAAATTAGCAAACGATTCACTTTTCAGTGCTACACTATTTCTCCAGGCCAATAAATCCTACTTAAGCAGCTTGGAAATCAGATCCTGGCAGTGGAAGACAGAATTTACAAATCTGTCACACACTTTCATGAATATTACAGTGAAGAGTGTACTTGACATATCAGGTGCAACGAAAACAAATGCTAACAGTGTTTAATTTTTTTTATGTAGCTTAACATTTCCCCTCATAGAATTTTACAGCTAATTTAGCCTCTTCTTACAATTACAACGCCACCCTCATGCTGTGACCTACAATTACTGAAATGAATACTGTGCCAGAAAATCTAATTATACGATTGGTATTAATAAGATAATAATATGGCATTCCTACTGATCTGAAGTGGGGAAAAGGAGCCAGTCCATATCTACTGGTCATTTTCTTTTCCCCACACCCCTGATCTGCCTCTATCTAAGCTGCTGGGTATTTAACAATGAAAACAGCATGTGAGCCTCAAGTCTAGGTCTCATCTCTGCTGTAGCATCTTCTATGCCAGGGAGAGGCAGGGATGGGCAGGGGAAGACAGGGAGAGACAGGGGGGGAGCTCTGGGTGTGAGAAATCTGTCCCATTCTCATCTCTTCCACAGGGTCACTGTGACAGAGGTTTAGCCACCCAATTATCTAGGCTATGGCTGGAGGAAGGAGACAGGGAGGTTGGTATTCTAGGTCAAGGGCTGTGGTGTGATCGTGTCCTTGTGTTGCCTGCTGGGAGGACCATGAGACAGACAGACAGACAGACTCCACCGTACCTCACCAGACTCTGCCAAATTAATGGCATGGGGTTCACAGAGGGCTCAAAACAAACTTGACACAGGGAGAGATTAACACACAGTTTGGTGTTAGAATAATCTGATCAAGAGTCTATGTGCTTCAGACACTCCCCGTACGTGAGGATTGTGCACATCGCATGCCGCTGTTAGGCCCGACAGCGCTCAGCAGCCTCAGCTCCACTAAAGAATGACTAGTTCACTTGAAGCCGTGCCATCCTTTTACACACAGCACTGAACAGCAGAGCAGACTGGCACTCTCAATGTGCACTGTTAAATACAGTTCATTAACTGAGTTCAGAGCCAGCACATTACTGTATTTCACAAGGCATTACAATAAAGAGTGTTGAAAACACATATACGTATTAGGACATCCAAGTCTAACAGGCTGGCAGGCAAACCCACACACACACACACACACACACACCTAAACACACACACACACACACACACACACACACACACACACACACACACACACACACACACACACACACACACACACACACACACACCTAAACACACACACACACACACCTAAACACACACACCTACACACACACACCCCCCCACACACACACCTAAACACACACACACATACACCCACACACACACAGAGGCACGTAGTTATATATCAGTATTTTTGGTGTTGGTCAGGGTGAAAATGGGAAGATGGCAGCCAATGTTAATCACCCAGGCCCCAGCAGCTGTGTCAACAGGGCCAGTCTGTCAGGTACCGTAGTGCTGGGAGGGAAGGAACCTCACTCTCTCTCAGAACGGCCTGTGATGTCTTCTGTTTTCTCTAGAGAGACCCAGCTCTCAATTTTAATCAGACAATAAATTGTTTCCTGTAATTATATGAGAACTAATTCTCAACTGGCCTACCTGGTTAAATAAAGGTGAAATAAAATAAATACAAATATCAAATAGAAAAAGGTCTTGAAATTGAGTGTTAACTGGAAATCTAAATTCAGAGCAAAGTTCAGAACTTGCATGTTGAGAGTGATGGTGTGCTGTGAGGAAGATGGGGGTGGAGAGAGGTTTGAGAAGGGGGGGGGGGGCTCGAGTTAAGAGATTCCGCCACATTGTTTATTCATGCATCCAAAAAGCCCGGGCCTCCAGCACAACAAGATCCTGTCTTCAATGGAGTGCGAGAGTGAAACAAAGCACTTCTTTTGCATGACACAGTAAATCAAGTGGTATTATTTTACCACTAAAATATTCAGTCTCTCAGGCACTTTTACCCCGGTCTCCATCCATCAGTCAAGCTGCTGAGGCGTGAGAGAGACAGAGTGAACAGGGCTGACTCCATCCTCCTGTAACATGTGTCTACAGCAATCTTGTTAGAAAATGCAACAGATCTGCGGCAGGCTCCGTAACAGTATTTGTCAGTGGGTTAATAATTTATTAGCAGAGCTGGGAGGGCTGCGCTCAGCTAAAGAGAGCACAGAGGCGAGGGTGCCCCACCCCCCAACCTCTCAGAGGCCCTATACAATACCAGCTCTCATTATTGAAGGGGGAGAGAGGGAGGGATATTGCAATAAGTCTCAGAAAATGTCAGAGGGCAACCATATGTACATTATATAGTCCCCAAAGCCTATGCTGGGATATAATGGTACACAACGTGAGCGTTTGATTCCACAATAGTTTGACTGAAACAATCAAACATAAGGTGTTTCATAGAGTAGGAGAGCAGCTGGGGTCCAGGTCCACAGTGGTGATTGTGAAACATTCAATAACAGAGTATCCAAGGCGAGAGGTGAGACACTCATAAAAAGGCTCAACAAAACAATCCGTTTATACATTGTATTCTAACTACACTGCATTCTGCACTGCTGCTATTCCTTTACCCTTATCAATAATGTAATGTGTTTCTCTAGTAATGAAGCCCAATATGTGCCTTTGTGTACATTGAGCAGTGAGAATATGGCAAACTGAAGAAGCCTCTCTGGCGTGAATTCTTGACAAGCCGTCTCCCCTCATGCTTGATTACACAATAACAATGGACAGCTAACAAACCAAACTAATCAATAAGAGCATGACATGTTGCCTGCCTTCTCCCAGACAAAACCCCAGTGACTTTGCAGAGGAAAGAAAGAGGAAACCGTGAAAGAGAGAAAGGGTCTTTAAATAGCTGACAATACTGGCCACATTTAAAGGATTAGGAGTGAAGGTTCATATGGCCTGGAATGCTTTGAGTCTTGAATTGTTGCCACTGATAATGTTTCATCACGCGACAACCTCTGTTTAATTGGTTAGCATTAGAGGACCCTAGGTCTTATGACTGGGCCGTGCGTCTGTGGCTATCGCATTTCCTCCTCTATCGTAACAAGCTCTGACTTTCAGCCCGCTGTCGCTGCTCTTTCACACTGCTGACCTTTTATAGACAATGGTGATAAGTAACTCCACACCAGCCCCCCTTCGCCCATCGCCTGCCTCGCGCCCCACAACCCCCACACCTCTTCCCTCTCCTCCCAGCCTTAATCACAGGTCGCTTCAGCAGAAAAATATTAGCCCCCTTAGCCCCCTTACCCTCAGACACCACCAACCAATTTTCTTTGTGGGGGAATAATGAAATAAGTTGTTAAAACAAGAGGACCATTGTTTGAAGACATAACGATGGGTACGCTGGATATGGCAAGAGGCTGCTGTATGACTGAGCTTCAGGTTTCCATGGGTAACGACGTGCAGGCATACACACACACACACACACACACACACATACACACACACACACACACACACACACACACACACACACACACACACACACACACACACACACACACACACACACACACACACACACACACACACATAAACGCACGCACACACACACACACACACACACACACACACACACACACACACACACACACACACACACACACACACACACACACATGCAGAAAATAAAAGGTATAAATGATAATGATTTGGAGAAATATTCCTTAATGGAATCTTTTGATTTTCTCTAAAGAAAGTAATTTGAAAACAAAGGCATTTCAACAGAAACTGACAATTGGGTGAACATCTTTAGACAACATCGACTGGAACAAAGAGATATAAATATTATATCAAATATTAATATTACATCATACTAACAATGGAAAACTAAAAATGTAAATAAGAGCCATTTGGTGCACCTAATGAAATATCATTGTAGATGTAAATGCATTATACACCATGCTGCTGAAGGCACTGTGAGAACATGGTCAGAGCATCACTGTCTACACAAAGACGATACAGGCTTTACACCAGAGCACAAGTCAGGGCTCACAAACATAGTGGGAGAGAGAAAGAGGTCATATAAGTTCTAGTATTCAATTTAGTTTAAGCAATCTACAATACATAAAAAAACTGATTTGAGGACTGAAGGCCATATTTCCTTACATTTGAAAATATCTTTTGAATTTCCTTTCAAGAGACACTCAATATTGTCTATATTTTACAGATGGATAGAGCCAGGCTCATATGAGCCTGAGACTGGCTGTACAACGTACAAAGGGGGAAAAAATATGTCTTCCTCTAGAGGTCTTTGTAACCTCCTATTCCCCCACTGTTGTCCCAGGTGACATAGCAGGGATCCACAGGGTCTTCACCTGGCATAATAACATGTTGCTCCCTCACAGCTCCCAGCTGGGAAATGACTGACACACTCACTGCCGTTTAGCACAATTAAATGATCGCCTTCCATTGTGACTGTGTTGTAGATGAGCCTGGCACCCCATACATAAACATATAATAATGATTCAGCTTCTACCGGTCTCCTTCCCTCTCTGTGTAAAGCACACACACACACACACACACACACACACACACACACACACACACACACACACACACACACACACACACACACACACACACACACACACACACACACACACACACACACACACACACACACACACACACACACACACACATTCCACAGCAGCTAACACTACCTTTGAGACCCAGTAAATGAAAAATCGATGGTGAGGAACTCCTTACTTCCTACTGTAAATTCTAAAACAGTTACAATATTCACAGTTTATTTATGATAATCAGATTTTTTTACATTATTTAGATTTTATGGATTCTACAAACAAATGGCTCTGCTAGACATCGTAGCTATAATATATATATATATATATATATATATATATATATATATATATATATATATATAGAGAGAGAGAGAGAGAGAGAGAGAGAGAGAGAGAGAGAGAGAGAGAGAGAGAGAGAGAGAGAGAGAGAGAGAGATGATATCTATTTCAGACAATAATATAAAAATGTAATCCAAGGAGAAAAATTCAAGTGGACGAAGTAATTATGTGTAATGATATAAAAATATTGCAAATGGCTGGGGAAATACATACACCCTAACAACGTAGCTGGAGAGAGTTGTTCCTCTATAAATGTTGACCTTCCCCCTTCAAAAAGTCAACTCAATTACACAAGCACTTCATCCCCACTTCACTCACTCTCCTGATGCTTTCTCTATTAGAAACCAACGTTGTTACTCCGTCTAAAACCCACACTCAAAAAGACAGCCACCCAGAGCAAATTAAGCAAGCCTCCTCAAGTGCACACTTTAGATATAGAGCATAGCATCCGTAATTACTTTGCACAGTAAATTATTTGCAATAATATCCTGTTGGAGGAGCCGTCTTCCGTCTCACTTTAAACACTTGTGCAGCTGGATTAGTTCGACAGCCTGGTTGGTGTCCTGCCCCCCCTTACTAGCTGCTAGGCAGAGCCTGACAACAGAGGCTGATGCAGGTGTGAGAGCTCTGAAGTGGCTCTGTCTGTCTGTCTGTCTGTCTGTCTGTCTGTCTGTCTGTCTGTCTGTCTGTCTGTCTGTCTGTCTGTCTGTCTGTCTGTCTGTCTGTCTGTCTAGTGAGGGTCGAGGAGCACACACTTACAAACTGAGCCGCTCATCTCCACCGATGGCCCCCTCCGCCACTGGCCCTCTTCCTCCCGATCCAAGAGAGACAACTTCAGCGCTGGATGGCATAACACCTCCTCAGTTCACCAGGAGCCAGAGGGGTACACACACTCACACTCTCTCCTCTCACACAGATACACACACACTCTGACTCACTCACTCACTCTCTCTCTCACACACACACACTCTCTCGCTCTCTCTCTCTCACACACGCACGCACGCACGCACGCACGCGCACACACACTCGCTCTCGCTCTCGCTCTCTCTCTCTCTCTCTCTCTCTGTCTCTGTCTCTGTCTCTCTCTCTCTCTCTCTCTCTCTCTCTCTCTCTCTCTCTCTCTCTCTCTCTCTCTCTCTCTCTCTCTCTCTCTCTCTCTCTCTCTCTCTCACGCACACACACACACACACACACACACACACACACACACACACACACACACACACACACACACACACACACACTCTCACATGCACAATCACACACGCTGACAGGCCAAGCGTCCAGTGCATTACTTTTCCCATCTGTTCCACAGTACTCTGTCTCAGAAGGCATCCACGAGGAGGAGAAGTAGAGAACAGAAATAGAGGACAGAACTAGAGGACAGAACGAGAGGACAGCCAGGAGCAGTACACATAGGAGCAGCACCCACAATAAAGAACAGCACCAGAACTACTGCACCACCTCAGAACTACCACTCTCTCGTCCAGCCAGCGGTCTGGCGCTAAAGTCAACTTGTTTTTTCCTTCCCTCTCTTTCTCTGTCTCTCTCTCTCTCTTACACTCCCCCGCTCCCTCTCTCTCTCTCTTACACTCCCCCGCTCCCTCTCTCTCTCTCTTACACTCCCCCGCTCCCTCTCTCTCTCTCTTACACTCCCCCGCTCCCTCTCTCTCTTACACTCCCCCGCTCCCTCTCTCTCTCTCTCTTACACTCCCCCGCTCCCTCTCCCTCTCTCTTACACTCCCCCGCTCCCTCTCTCTCTCTTACACTCCCCAGCTCTCTCTCTCTCTCTTACATTCTCCTGCTCCCTCTCTCTCTCTTACATTCTCCTGCTCTCTCTCTCTCTATCTTACACTCCCCTGCTCCCTCTCTCTCTTACACTCCCCCGCTCCCTCTCTCTCTCTCTTACACTCCCCCACTCCCTCTCTCTTACACTCCCCCACTCCCTCTCTCTTACACTCCCCCGCTCCCTCTCTCTCTCTTACACTCCCCCGCTCCCTCTCTCTTACACTCCCCTGCTCCCTCTCTCTCTCTCTC
Organism: Oncorhynchus keta; assembly: GCF_023373465.1. Taxonomy (NCBI): domain Eukaryota; kingdom Metazoa; phylum Chordata; class Actinopteri; order Salmoniformes; family Salmonidae; genus Oncorhynchus; species Oncorhynchus keta. The sequence continues at coordinate 74,791,857 of NC_068434.1, read as the reverse complement.
TCTTACACTCCCCCGCTCCCTCTCTCTTACACTCCCCCGCTCCCTCTCTCTCTCTTACACTCCCCTGCTCCCTCTCTCTCTCTCTCTTACACTCCCCTGCTCCCTCTCTCTTACACTCCCCCGTTTTCTCTCTCTTACACTCCCCCGCTCCCTCTCTCTCTCTCTTACACTCCCCTGCTCTCTCTCTCTCTCTTACACTCCCCCGCTCCCTCTCTCTCTCTTACACTCCCCCGCTCCCTCTCTCTCTCTCTTACACTCCCCCGCTCCCTCTCTCTCTCTTACACTCCCCCGCTCCCTCTCTCTCTCTCTTACACTCCCCTGCTCCCTCTCTCTTACACTCCCCCGCTTTCTCTCTCTTACACTCCCCCGCTCCCTCTCTCTCTCTCTTACACTCCCCTGCTCTCTCTCTCTCTCTTACACTCCCCTGCTCTCTCTCTCTCTCTTACACTCCCCCGCTCCCTCTCTCTCTCTTACACTCCCCCGCTCCCTCTCTCTCTCTCTTACACTCCCCCGCTCCCTCTCTCTCTCACACTACCCCGCTCCCGCTCCCTCTCTCTCTCTCTGAACATGTAGAGGTCTGGGCCTTCTGGGTGATGCAGTTCCTAAAGTGCCTTCTGTCACTGCCACTGCAGTTAAGCAAACTTTACAGCCAGTCAAGCCATCAACCAACACAGGCTATTCGCTGAGCAACAGTGGAGCTTTGTGGCTCCCCTCCCAGTTGACAGTAAGTTATGAGCCCTTTGTGAGCGCAGGGGAAGGAAAACAGAGATCGGAATTTGGCAGGAACATAATAATACAGAATTCTCCTGTCTGTGGAACCTGAAGTTTTCATGGAAACAATCAAGCATTGTTGGAGTAAAGAAAAGCGACTGACAGATGAAATATAGTGGGGGGCCCTTTTAGGAAAACAGTCAACAAAGCGCCATTCAGGCCAGGTCCTTTCTGTCATTTATAAAGATAACTTCTATGCACTTGAGAGTTTAGAGCAAAGAGTTCAGATTGAACAAACCAAGTGTAACATCTCCCACAGTCCACAGTGCACAGAGCTGTGGAGAGGACTGGGGGTGCCAAACAAGTAGGCTGGGGGGCTGCCAGGCATCACAAGGTTCCTAGAGATACACAATGAGTATATAGGGGACAGAAAGGGAGGAGAGAAGAGAAGGGGGAGAGGAGAGAAAAGGGGCCCCTGAAAAAAACGCAGAGAGCCGCCCCAAAAGAGCAGGAACAATGGCTAATTATGAAGGAGTCATTTTGCAGGGGGACAGAAAAAGAGAGGGACAGTAGAGACACAGAATGGATTATGAAAGGAGGGGGGTATTCTTCTGCATGGCAGGGGAACTGTGGGCCTCAGTCTTTGGCCTGCTCCTTATGAGGTCATCACTGGCAGCCATTGCCCAGAAAAGTTTGGTTGGTACAACTGCCGTTTGGACATCTGGAATGTCGGCACACAGTGGCCTGCTTTCTCCACAACTATCCTGATTCTTTTCTTTTCCAAAAATAGGACGCTTCGCCAGCGCTGGTCACTCAATTTGGAAAATGTACAGCGTCTAATGAAAAGAATAGCAGTTTTGTTCTCTTTCATTCTCATCTCATAAATGGGAATGAGGAAATTACCTACAACGCTGCTTTGATTAAGCGGCTCTATTCTAGGGATTGGCTGGACAACAGCTCATTAGTTACAGTTAGTCCCACCCTAATTCTTTGGGGATTTGTTTTTCTTTCTCTTTCTTTCTCTGTTTTTCTCTCACTCACTCATGAATTGAAAGAATTCATTGGGCGCGCAAACAAGGCACACAAATGTGTCCACCTTTGTCACTCTGGACGTTTTTCTCTATCTTAGTGCCTTGTATGTTCTCTGAAGGACGGAGGGAGGTTGAGAAACTGATGCCTGGGATAAAGGGAGGGAGCTACGTAGGAAGGGAAAGGGCCATATTCTGAGAGTTGCAACGTTTCGTGTGACACGTCAATCGGAAAATCCAAACAGGGGTAGTTCATTTGCTCCACGCAGATGAGACCATGTAGAAGGAACTGATGAATAGAGGTCAGGCAGGCCACACCTCACAGACATTGATTGCCGATTTCAACCACTGAAACCAATTCATTTGCCCTTGTTGAATAGAAAGCATGGTCAACAGTGTGTAACGCTGTGACAGGTCGGACGGGAGGGCCGAATAAAAGTGAGCGGCTAAACGAATGCTTGGCAGCCGGCTCTGTTTGGAGGTGGTTCAGAGTTATCCTGCTGACTGACAGCCCATACAGAGAAATAGAGGCTGCAAGGAGAAACGAGATCCGAGGAGCCAAACCAGAACCACCTGCCATTGATCTGAGTAATTGCCCCAAAATTTGGTTCACAGAAGACATGTACAGCCCCTGTTTTAGCAATGCTTCACTCACAGAGCGGCACGGAGAAAACCACTATAACTGAATGGGAAACACAGTGTAATAAAATCAGGGAGCTGACAGACATGGTTGAAGAGAAATGTGCAGTATATGCAGTCTGAGAGAACAGGCTCTGTACAGGATTAGCCGTTGACTGATACAGAAAATGTCTCACCAGTGGGCTGTTAACCATGTGTCTGACCACTGATACTTCGCTCAAACTCACACTGCATTCATCTATTTGTCAAGATGCCAGATAAAAAGACATGGTAGGCCTCTGTCGAAATATAAATATCACCGCAAATGATAAACTCACTGCAATCTATTACCTACAAAAACATCAAATAAGACTCCTTTCTGCCTGGTCAGCAGTGAGCAGGTTTTGATGTGGAAATGGGGCCATTATTTCTCCTCTCACTATCTCCATCACAGCCCCAGGCCTCTGGTAGTTTCTGGTAGTCAGAGGCAGTCATGTTGACTAACACCTCGGTGGGAGAGGTTTCTCTTCTTTCCTGGCAGACGCAGACCACGCATGCATCATGACAGGCATTCAGAATGAAATCATGAACTAAATTGCTTTCTTAAAAAACCACAAGTGTGAGCCAGGGGTTTGTGTCTGTGCCTGGCCGGTGGCCACGTCCCTCTGGTTCCCAGGCAGCCTCTGCCCGGCTCTGTTGTGGTTCCCTGCTACCACATTCATTACGCTCAGCGCAGCCCGGCTCAGCCTCAGACTCGCTACACTGTGGTGGGGCTCACTCACTGGACCCGTAGGAAATCATCTGGTCATCTCAAACTACTCCTCCATTTCAGACGGCCGCTCCACACAAAGAGGCCCTTTGTCCCAGGACGTTCACGACCACCCTTTAGATCTCAATCAGTGAATCAATCAAAAACATAGAAACAAATCTGATTTTATAGCTGGGGTTTTAAAGTCTGAAAGACTGACTCAACATTTCACAAATTTACACTGCTTTATTACCAAACAACAATCCCTACTGTGACTGACATCCCATAATGACACAAAGTTGGAGTTCCTAACAACATTTCAAACATTTTTTGGAACATCACTAAAATAGCATTCTGGTGTGTCTAGCTGTGCCATGGAGGTTAACAGGGAAATGTAGTAGTCTGCATGTAGGCTATATCTCTTACAAACAAATGTTTAAAAGACTTGCTACTGAAAACGGAAAGCTGGGGGACAAAATCAACTGAAAAGTCAATATCCTAAAACACACAGAGAGAGAGGGACATAGTAAAAGTATATTATGCAACAAACAAAAACAGAAGACAGGGCCGTGGTCTTTGGAAATACTGTCTCTATCTGACTCAAATAGACTAAAATAAGCAGCAAACAGAAAAAGGCAAATATCTGGTGAAGGCCGGACAAATAGTGGATAGTGATTGTAGCTGAGCTGTAAGAGAGGATAACAAGACTCCAGTCCCCCACCTCCCCCCGCCCTCGCCCTCTGCTCCCGCCCTCCGCCGCTGCCCTCCGCCCCGGCCCTCCGCCCCTGCCCTCCACCCCTGTCCTCCGCCCTCCGCCCCGGCCCTCCGCTCCTGTCCTCCGCCCCCGCCCTGATTAGTGGCCCACTCCGCCCCGGCCCTCCACCCCTGCCCTCCGCCCCTGTCCTCCGCCCTCCACCCCCCCCGCCCCTGTCCTCTGCCCTCCGCCCCCGTCCACCACCCTCCGCACCGGCCCTCCGCCCCTGCCCTCTGCCCCTGTCCTCCGCCCCCGCCCTCCGCCGCCGCCCTCCGCCCCGGCCATCCGCCCCGGCCCTCCACCCCTGCCCTCCGCCCCTGTCCTCCGCCCCCGCCCTCTGCCCCCGCCCTCCGCCCCGGCCCTCCGCCCCGGCCCTCCACCCCTGTCCTCCGCCCTCGCCCTCCGCCCCAGCCCTCTGCCCCCGCCCTCCGTCCATCCGCCCCGGCCCTCCGCCCCCCGCCCTCCGCCCCAGGCCTCTGCCCCCGCCCTCCGTCCCTCCGCCCCCGGCCCTCTATCTGTCCTTCTCTCACTAGGCTCAAGGTAGCAGATGTGTCTTTCACAGCCTGTGGCGTGTGCAACCAATCTGCAAACAATAGCTGGGACTTGATAAAGGTCGACTGTCTGTCGCAACACACTGGTTAGGAGAGAGGTGAAAACGCAGAGTCCACACCATGCTGCAAACCCACACCCTACAGCGGTTTCTCTTCTGACATGTCACTCTAGCCTAGCTATAGGTGTGATTGTGAAAGTGTGTGTATGAGAGTTAGTGGGCCACTACCATGCTATTTAAGCCCGTCAGTAAGCCCATTACACCATTATAAGTCTGCCCGGCCATTGAGATAACAGTTGGTGTAAACATGTACAACCCTATTAACCTAATAATAAACATGGAGCCGGCTACAGTGACCACAGGTCCGTGTGTGAAAGCCGTCTCTGAGTCTTAAATACCACAGTCAGCCATGACAGAGAAACAGATACAGACACAGCCATGACCTCTGACACCACACCTCTCTCTTTGTCTGTACTGTAGACAGGACCACAAGTTCAATCTGAGTTCATTATGGACTCTCTCTTGGTCAATGCCTGGAGTCAATGCAGTAATAGACATTAGAATGGCATTTTTCGTTATCTATTCCAGTAGACATCGACAGTATTAGGAGAACGCTGAAGTGACTGATGTTCAGAGAGAGAAAGTACATCTCAGTTGATCTCTACACTGTAAATACGCTGCATTATTAATTGCATGACACACTGGTTCAATATGGATTGGATTTCACAATGCCAAAGTAAAAGCCACTGTGTGTGTGTGTGTGTGTGTGTGTGTGTGTGTGTGTGTGTGTGTGTGTGTGTGTGTGTGTGTGTGTGTGTGTGTGTGTGTGTGTGTGTGTGTGTGTGTGTGTGTGTGTGTGTGTGCGTACAGTGTGTGTGTGTGTGTGTGCGTACAGTGTGTGTGCGTACAGTGTGTGTGATCAGTGTGTGTGTACAGTGTGTGTGTGGGTGTGTATGTACAGTGTGAGAGTACACCGAGTTTCTCCCAGGTTTATGACAGTAGTAATGAGCAAGCCTGCAGGCCACAAACAGACAAATGAGGAGGACTGGAATACATTATTAGAGCTCATCAATTATCTTTATACCAGAGCTGGAGTGATGGCTTAGTTTGTGTCGTCTCTTCTTAAAAACAATATAGAAATATTATGAGTAAATGTGAAAATATTTTTTGAAGACAACAGATTTATTTACATAAAAAGGATAGATTATATTATTTTGAAATGACTGGGTCGTTCCACAGATTATACAAAATGTAAAAAATGTCCTGTGATTAGGAAATGTGTCTTATCACAAAATTAGACATTTAGATATCTAATATGTAAAACCATTAACAACTATTCAGTTAGCATTGACCAACTATTCAGTTGTCTGTTCTCAGGCTGAACAAAGCCATGAAAATGACCTCTCCAGGTACTGTACTATACGGACTCGCAATATTCAGGATTGTGCAGCCATTTTAAAACAATAAAAAACACATTGCATTGAGCGATATGAAAGCATAATGTCCTACGGGTGTCAGTCAGCTCAACAGTGAGTGCAGCGGAGAGACCATGTCAGGGTAAATATTTAACAGGAAGACATTTAAACCAATAGAACTGCAGGAGAGTGAGGAGCCAACGCATGTCAGGAGACATAGGCTGTCCTAAACTTTGTACAGACACAATGAATAGGAGAGGAAGCACTGATATGTCCACTGCATTCGTCTATTATAAATGCACGTTGCCTTCACACTGTGTAGTTAAATATATACAGTTGAAGTCGAAAGTTTACATACACTTAGGTTGGAGTCACTAAAACCACTAAAACATTATTGTTAACAAACTATAGTTTTGGCAAGTCGGTTAGGACATCTTGCATGACACAAGTCATTTTTCCAACAATTGTTTACAGACAGATTATTTCACAATTCCAGTGGGTCAGAAGTTTTCATAAACTAAGTTGACTGTGCCTTTAAACAGCTTGGGAAATTCCAGAAAATTATGTCATTGCTTTAGAAGCTTCTGGTAGGCTAATTGACATCATTTGAGTCAATTGGAGGTGCACCTGTGGATGTATTTCAAGGCCATACCTTCAAACTCGGTGCGTCTTTGCTTGACATCATGGGAAAATCAAAAGAAATCAGCCAAGACCTCAGAAAAGAAATTGTAGAACTCCACAAGTCTGTTTCATCATTGGGAGAAATGTCCAAATGCCTGAAGGCATCATGTTCATCTGTACAAACAGTAGTACCAAGTATAAACACCATGGGACCACGCAACCGTCATACCGCTCAGGAAGGAGATGCGTTCTGTCTCCTAGAGATGGACGTACTTTGGTGTGAAAGCTGCAAATCAATCCCAGAACAACAGCAAAGGACCTTGTGAAGATGCTGGAGGAAACAAGTACAAAAGTATCTATATCCACAGTAAAACAAGTCCTATATCGACATAACCTGAAAGGCCACTCAGCAAGGAAGAAGCCACTGCTCCAAAGCCGCCATAAAAAAGCCAGACTACGGTTTGCAACTGCACATGGGGACATAGATGGTACTTTTTGGAGAAATGTCCTCTGGTCTGATGAAACAAAAATAGAACTGTTTGGCAATAATGACCATCATTATGTTAGGAGGAAAAGGGGGGATGCTTGCAAGCCGAAGAACACCATCGCCACGGGGTGCTTTGCTGCAGGTGGGACTGGTGCACTTATGTGGAAATATTGAAGCAACATCCCAAGACATCAGTCAGGAAGTTAAAGCTTGGTCGCAAATGGGTCTTCCAAATCGACAATGACCCCAAGCATAATTCCGAAGTTATGGCAAAATGGCTTAAGGACAACAAAGTTCAGGTATTAGAGTGGCCATCACAAAGCCCTGAACTCAATCCTATAGAAAATGTGTGGGCAGAACTGAAAAGGCGTGTGCGAGCAAGGAGGTCTACAAACCTGACTCAGTTACACCAGCTCTGTCAGGAGGAATGGGTCAAAATTCACCCAACTTATTGTGGGAAGCTTGTGGAAGGCTACCCGAAACGTTTGACCCAAGATAAACAATTTAAAGGCAATGCTACCAAATACTAATTGAGTGTATGTAAACTTCTGACCCACTGGGAATGTTAGTTAAAGAAATAAAAGCTAAAATAAATCATTCTCTCTACTATTATTCTGACATTTCACATTCTTAAAATAAAGTGGTGATCCTAAGACATGGAATTTTTACTTGGGTTAAATGTCAGGAATTGTGGAAAAACTGAGTTTAAATGTATTTGGCTAAGGTGTATGTAAACTTCCGACTTCAACTGTATATGGTACTGTAACTATGTATCTGAATGTGTAGAAATGCTGCGTATGAGGAGTGTATGTGTGACTGCGTGTGTGCGTGTGTGTGCGGTGCACGAGGATGTGTGTCTTTATCTTTGTTCTGTGGAAGGGCCTTCCCGGGCTCCTGCAGTGTAATGTACAAATCCCTGTAAGACATCAGTCAGCCAGTCAGCCAGCCAGCCAGCCAGTCAGTCTAAGAACAGGCCAGCCGGCTATAAATGGCAGGTACAGCTCACAAGCTAAAAATAAAGGGGGTCTGTGTTTTTTAGGAATGGTGTTCCTGAATTAAACACAACAGGTGCCAAACACTAAATCACAACGGCTTTGCCTCAGGCTTAATGTGAAAAACAAATGAACGTCAAAGCAAGGAGAGAGTTAGCTAACTCCTGAATAATGAATAAGAGTAAGACCGACTCATGTTTGGCCCATCACTTAACTAGACTCGGCACGTAACAGAGTGTCTCGCTAGATCTGTTTGTCTCTTTCTGTCTCTGACTACCTGTGTAATGCGTATCATGAAATGAACCACAGTACAGAATTGAACATCTAAGAATGTCAGGAGAAGATTAAATTCTGGGACAGGGGGAGAGATCATGTGCTATGGCTTAGAGGCCCATCTGTACCTCTGTCAACAACTCCACACAGCAGAGGGTCTGGAGATGAGACATCTCTAAAAGCTTTCTCTGAATCTGTCAAAATGTTCCACTTCCCCTTTCCGATGTGGCAGTCAGTCAGTCCCTGTGAAGTAGCTGTCTCTCCTCTCTTCCACTCAGAGCCACTCGGTGATTGCATCATGGCAGGGCAGGGCGTGAGACCATGGCAGTCACAAACAGTAAGACCGTGGGCCTGCCAGTCTGGGGGAAAATACCTCATGTTGAATGATTCATAAACACCCTGCCTGTTTGTGTCTGTGTGTTGACGTGGCTGGCCAGTAGATAGAGCTCCATGCTGTGGGAGAGTGGGATCCCTGGCTGTGTGTGTCTGTGTGTTGACGTGGCTGGCCAGTAGATAGAGCTCCATGCTGTGGGAGAGTGGGATCCCTGGCTGTGTGTGTCTGTGTGTTGACGTGGCTGGCCAGTAGATAGAGCTCCATGCTGTGGGAGAGTGGGAGCCCTGGCTGTGTGTGTCTGTGTGTTGACGTGGCTGGCCAGTAGATAGAGCTCCATGCTGTGGGAGAGTGGGAGCCCTGGCTGTGTGTGTCTGTGTGTTGACGTGGCTGGCCAGTAGATAGAGCTCCATGCTGTGGGAGAGTGGGAGCCCTGGCTGTGTGTGTCTGTGTGTTGACGTGGCTGGCCAGTAGATAGAGCTCCATGCTGTGGGAGAGTGGGAGCCCTGGCTGTGTGTGTCTGTGTGTTGACGTGGCTGGCCAGTAGATAGAGCTCCATGCTGTGGGAGAGTGGGAGCCCTGGCTGTGTGTGTCTGTGTGTTGACGTGGCTGGCCAGTAGATAGAGCTCCATGCTGTGGGAGAGTGGGAGCCCTGGCTGTGTGTGTCTGTGTGTCTGTGTGTTGACGTGGCTGGCCAGTAGATAGAGCTCCATACTGTGGGTGAGTGGGAGCCCTGGCTGTGTGTGTCTGTGTGTTGACGTGGCTGGCCAGTAGATAGAGCTCCATGCTGTGGGAGAGTGGGAGCCCTGGCTGTGTGTGTCTGTGTGTTGACGTGGCTGGCCAGTAGATAGAGCTCCATGCTGTGGGAGAGTGGGAGCCCTGGCTGTGTGTGTCTGTGTGTTGACGTGGCTGGCCAGTAGATAGAGCTCCATGCTGTGGGAGAGTGGGATCCCTGGCTGTGTGTGTCTGTGTGTTGACGTGGCTGGCCAGTAGATAGAGCTCCATGCTGTGGGAGAGTGGGAGCCCTGGCTGTGTGTGTCTGTGTGTTGACGTGGCTGGCCAGTAGATAGAGCTCCATGCTGTGGGAGAGTGGGAGCCCTGGCTGTGTGTGTCTGTGTGTTGACGTGGCTGGCCAGTAGATAGAGCTCCATGCTGTGGGAGAGTGGGAGCCCTGGCTGTGTGTGTCTGTGTGTTGACGTGGCTGGCCAGTAGATAGAGCTCCATGCTGTGGCTGTGCTGTGTCCACTGCCTCCACAGTGAAGTGCAGCAGTCTAGCTCTGGCTGGTTACAACTGGGACCAACAGCTACAGCCTCTCTGGCATCAGGCCAGTGCGCACGGACGCACGCAAACACCCACACACACCCACACACACACACACCCACACACACACACACACACACACACACACACACACACACACACACACACACACACACACACACACACACACACACACACACACACACACACACACACACACACACACACACACACACACACACACACAAAAACACACACACACAGAGGGAGAAACAAGGCATATCATAATATGCCTGTGTGTTTTTTAATGGAGTTCGCCCCTTACTAACGGCTATTATCCCTGACTAATGGCATACACTGGGCCTCTCTCATTACTGAAGTGGCTCTTTACCGGGGACCCTTGTTTCATACAGTTAGAGTTAATGCATTATGAACAGCCCACCAAGAGTAAGCAGCGATCTGCATATTCAATAACTTCCGTAATTATATGCACCATTCATCAGATGGGATCTGATTGCAGGGGAAGAGGGGAAAAGAGAGGAGCAGAGAGGTCTGATTCCTGGAGGACAGAAGTCTAATCACAAAACTAACATGATAATTGAAATCTAAATTGAAAGGCTTGGCTCACACAGAGAGTATTTCAGGAGTAGATTGTGGAGAAATTGGTGGCTGGAGAGATGAGGGAAAGAAAGAAAGAGAGGGAGAGATAAAGAGAGGGAGAGATAAAGAGAGGGAGAGATAAAGAGAAGGTGAGATAAAGAGAAGGAGAGATAAAGAGAGGGAGAGAGAGAGAAACAGAAAGAGATACGGGGAAAGAGGCCAGATTAATGGAGACTGTAAAACTGCCACACTGTCAATGTGTTCAGGGTAGTGGTATTGCTTACTTATGGGTATAGGGGGCAGTGTACTAGCAGCAGTGTCCATAGCACAACTACAGTAAGAGAATCATGTCTCTCCTCAGCAGGGCCAAGACTGTTTCTGGAGAATGTACGTCAGCACGAACGCGCCACAATATTCCAAGTTGTCACTGTTGGCCTTTTCTGCCTGAATGGCCCTGTTTCTCTGAATGTAGTTTCCTGTTTTAAGAGGTAAATGTGAGGTACCTAACTTCTCGATTCTGCTTGCATAACGTGCCCATTGTTTGATGTGAGAGGAGACATTTTCTACATTGCATGGGATGTAAAGGACCTCAATTCACCTCCAAAGTCCATAATCACATCAGCTATTTATATAAGCTTTTTAAGGAGACACTAAGCATCAAATCAAAGCAGATATGGAGAAATTCAACAGTTAAATGCATGTTTTTTTGGTGAAAAATATCCATAATTCTAAGTGAGAAAAGCGCAGCTCATCCATTGAGCGACACCTGTGTTTGAAGTTTTGTAAAGAGGCCATCCTTGTGTTCCACTGACTGAGGACACACAGTTTTTCACATTCTGTCCAATTAAAGATAATCTTATCAACAATCTCATTTCAGATACTTGCGATCAGGAATGAGTCTGTGATGAGACTTGACTGGGCCATTGGAAAACAGCTTTCCTTAAAGGACTCTGTGGACAGTTTGGCATTGTGTGGTAAGAAAAGCCTAAAGGGAGAAATGAACCCATCTACCCCAGCCAGTCCTCTGTCCCTCCCGTCCTCCTCTCTCCTTCCTTGCTCTGCTATTTCTCCAGACTCTGGATTCATATTCCGCCCTCAATAACAGTTAATTAGTAATGCCAAATTCATTAACCCGTACTGCTGTATCAGTGGCCTGGGCCATAAATTAGCTTAATGTGGGCAGACATATTGCAGCGGTAATAAGGGACATAAAACGTAAAGAGAAACACATAGGCCCGTAGATCATAGACGGTTATAACTCTGCAGTGGTTTAGGAGGACCCACTCTGGTCCAGACAGAGTATTCAGCTATCACATCAGCTCTTTGTGCTTTCTCTCTCCTCACAGGAACTTTTATACGACGATTCAAATAAAAGGGCGACACACACTATATCAACCGTGTGTTTTCATTACTACCGTAACTCCTCAGGTTTTGGCAATTGAGTTATTGCGTTGGTTTGCTTTTATCATTTGCCGTATATAATTATGTGTAAGACTGTGTTAAGATATCATGTGTACCTGTTAGTACTAGGCATGGAATAGATCCTCTACCTCCTAGGGTGTGTTTGTGTAGAGTGATCATCCAAGAGGGAACGTTGTTATCAGAGCAGTGTGTAGACTAGAGGTGCCAGAACCAAATAGAGAAGCCGTGCGTTCCCCCCTCCTGCTGCACGGGGAAGAGGGAACAGGGATGGGAAAAGGCTGGAGGCACTTCAAGTAGCTTCTGACAGATCCTTCTAATTGGAGAGTTATTTTTCCTCCAAGTCTCTGGTATAAATCTAGTTTGTGTTTATTTAGAGTCAGTAAGGGAACAAGTAGGTTTTGGCCGTGTGGCATGTTCCCTCGCTCTCTCTCTTTCCCTAAACCGTCTCACGTCCCTCATACAGACCCTTTCTCTCGCTCTCTCTTCTCTCTCTATCCCTCCAGTTAGGGTGACTGACGTGTCTGTGTTGAGCACATGGAAGCAGCACAAAACAAACTGCTATTGTAAAAAGGGATGATGACTTCGGCTGTCCTTGGATTACATGGTGACTGTTCCACTGTCCTATCCCCCAGTGGGCTCGTCTAACAGCTCACACCGAAGAGCCTATTAGGCCTGGACTCCACGCCGTTGTTAGAAAGGGTCTTGTCCTTTCAGAACACTCTCTCTCTTGCTTTCTATTTTTTCAAGCCAAGGAGGTGGAGGAACACAAGTCCATTGTTCCCTCGCAGATGGAAGTTGGAGTTACTACGGCAACAGCTCTAATCCTTCTTTTTCCCACCTTTCTTCATATTAATGGCCTTTCAAGTGCTACCTTTTAAGTCAGTGGCCAGCGTTCCGCGAGCACAGCTCCCTCGCCTTAATTACATATGATTCTATTCGCACGTAGACAACATGATGAGCTAATCGAAACGTTCTAAATAATGATGTACTGTGAGCAACTATTCCTTATCCTGAGGCCTGGTCTAAGAATAACAATAATGAGGCCGTTATTAAGGATCTGACTTTAAAATGCTGCCCTGCCACCAAAACAGAGAGCATAATTGTTCTGGTGTTGTCCACACAATCAACAACTCATTGTTGTGGACTTGAGAACTAAGGGAGCAGAGAATGGGTCCCATAATGATTGGTCTGTGCTGCCATGCAGGCCCTGTATAGAATTGTCCACAGAAGAATGTCCTTGATAGAGTGCTGATTTGTTGAAAGTGGTGTGAATGAAGACAACTGTCTGGCTTTTTAGAAAAATGTCCTCTTTTTTGTCTGTTTCTCTCACCGCTCAAATAGCCACCAAGCCTCATTAGAGCAGGACCATTCATATGGTGAAAGGCTGGGAGTCACACAGACCCTTCTGAGAGGACATGGAGAGTAGCAGCTAGCTAGATGCTTATACTCCTTTCACTCATCTCTCCCTGAGGAAAGGGAAATGGCTCTATGGTCAGCCTTAAAAAACAGAGAAACCCTCCTAACTAACACGTCAAAAAGGTTTCTTTAAGCAATATTAATAATCATGGAGAATAACATCAACTCAATGCGGCTGAGATGTGTTATCTTGATTAGATTCCAGCACATTTAAAAAGCTAGGAATTGTAGGTATATATAAATAACCAGCTTTAATCACAATCATATTGAGGTTAATAAACACTAACAGCGAAGGTGATAATTGTAGATTAAGTTGTAAGGGCTGAAAGAAACGTTAAGTGAGATGTTTTGTGTCTACATTTAACGGGTGAAAGCTCAGTGGGGTTGTCCAAACGCGGTGCTGCACCTTTTAAATGTACTCCATTGTGAGGCAGGGGAGAGCAAGGGAGAGCAGGGGAGAGGAGAAGGAATGCTAAGTGGGCCCCTTTGCCTAGTCAACCTTCAGTGGGTTGCATTTATCTTCATCTTGTTAGACTAAATGAATTAACAATCTCCGTGTTACACACTTTCTCCTTTCATTACATCAAATAATGTGAGAGATGCAGGAGGAGGTCCTCTCTACTGGGATTAGCCAGGGACTGTTACAGATCTCTCTCTCTCTCTCTCTCACACACATGCACGCACGCACGCACGCACGCACGCACGCACGCACACACGCACACACACACACACACACACACACACACACACACACACACACACACACACACACACACACAACACACACACACAAACACACACACACACACACACACACACACACACACACACACACACACACACACACACACACACACACACACACACACACACACACACACACACACATAATCTGCCAAAATATAATCACATGTTCTTCATAAATATGTAGCTAAATTGAAACACTGCTTCTCTAAAACAAAGCTGGCTTCTAATGTGAGTAAGAACAGATCCTATTCCACTAAAATACATTGTGCACTAACTGTATAATTGAGTGAATTCTTTCACTTTGTTGCAGACGTACTGCTCTGTATGTGAGATTTAGACAGAATGTAATTATTTTCTAAGACAGTACAAAGGCTCCATGCTACATTATTAATATAAAGTGAACCTGTTTAAAGTTCTCCCTGATATCCCTGGTATTTTTCACAATGACTATTCCTCTGCCTGCATCAGCGCGCATTAACAACCAGCATTATTCTCTAAACTGAAAATGGGGGATTGGTACTTTTACAGCTATTGCAAGTATGAGTCAAAACAAGAAGTGATGACTCATTAGTGTAAAATAATGACTAGTTTGTCCAGCGGTATTTTAGTGAGTGACTCAGATATGAAAAGTCACCTTAGACATCTGCCCCTGAAATGTGAAAAGTCACCTTAGACATCTGCCCCTGAAATGTGAAAAGTCACCTTAGACATCTGCCCCTGAAATGTGAAAAGTCACCTTAGACATCTGCCCCTGAAATGTGAAAAGTCACCTTAGACATCTGCCCCTGAAATGTGAAAAGTCACCTTAGACATCTGCCCCTGAAATGTGAAAAGTCACCTTAGACATCTGCCCCTGAAATGTGAAAAGTCACCTTAGACATCTGCCCCTGAAATGTGAAAAGTCACCTTAGACATCTGCCCCTCTGTCAGAGCAGAAGTGGAACTTCTGGGCCACACAGCTGGGGAGACGACTGAGTTTAATAGACAACATGTCCTTTCAGAGTACTACACAGAAATAGATGTATTAATGAGGCACAAGGCAGAGTTGCTGTCATACTTTCACATAATTGCACTGACAGAGCCCCCTTTGACCCAATTCAGTTGCTTAAGAAAATATGTTGTGGTGCTAGCAACACTGAAGAAACATGGTCCGTCTCCCATACCCCTCCCCTCCCATTCTCTCTCTCCCTCCGAACCTTCCCTCCCCAGGACACAACAAGCCGTGGCCAAGCAAAAGGCCAGACCCTTAAAGGCAAAGCCTGCCTTTAATCTTGGCCTGATTGTTGAGGCCTCTGTCCTCCAATCACCCGAGCATGTGTGCGTGATATCGTTCCACTGGCACTTCTCATTTAATTAAAACAGACAGTGACAGAAGGATGTGGATTAGGAACTGTAATGATGCATTTACTTAGATGAATCGCAGTGTTCTCTCAGAGTACTGATTTCGACAAAGAACAAAAGGAAATTGCTACGAAAGAGGCTTGCAGTCAAAGGTCATGTTTTGTCTATGTGGATCGATGTGGGTCTTCAAGTTATTGGGCTGTAAGAATCTCAGTTGGATTTAAGAGGTGTTGCTTTCTTCAGCCCTCCCCCACCCTCTGTTCAGCTAGATATCTGCCCAACTGGTGCTGCTTCAACAGGTGGCTGGAGTCAAACACAATCCTCCACTCTGTAGCATTAGTGGCCCAGTGGAAATGAATAGAGGCAACATACCTTCAATAATCCAACACATGCCTGAGTATGATCCCCAGCCTCCGGCCAACACTGAAGTTGTAAGACTCACTACGCCTTGGAAACGGAGGCTACATGCAAATTAAATAGAATAGTCTATTTTAAGGACATTTCTAATAAATGTGATTTTTTAAAGATATATGTTTGATTTGTGTATGTGTATTCTAGATAAGGTAGCCCAGATAGTTTTTGTGCTATATTTGGAATTAAATGGCTCTACCGCCTCTTAAATCTCACTTCATTCTGTGCTGGAATATTGACTGAGATGTTATTTCTTTTTACTGTTGTCTGTGTTGAGAGTAAGGATACTCAATAGTAACCTTTCAAACTAGATACTAATGGGGTATTTTAAAATAGGATCTAAAGCAATGTTATATCCATGGCATTATCACGTCCTTTATTTTACCGTGTTCCAACAGTTCTGAGGGGGAAAAATGCTGTTCATTTAATGAAATAAATGACCTTTTGAAAAAAAGAATCAAAGAGGATTCATTAGCTTTACTAAAGTTTGGCTGACAGCAGCTTTGAAAGGCAGATCCTGTTGCTGCTGCGTCTTTTAACGAGGCACCATTAATTAGGCTGCAACATTCAAGCCTGGAGAAAGAGAGGAAAGAGGAGCCAATGGCGAATATACTCACTTATTGACTTCCTCTGTGTTATAACAGCACAAATTCTTAAATACAATCACAGGATGGGTTTAAAAGAAAAATAGTGTCAAGGTTTAATTTTTGGGGACTTTGCGGTGGAGTACAAACACACACGCACACAACAGGAAACAGTACATAACAAACCAAGCCCCACCCTTGACCCCCACCCAACTGTCCTGGCCATGAGTCTAGAAGAGGGGGGCAGACAAAAGCATGCAGTACAAACACGGAAACCCTAATTTGAGAGGCACAGTACCCAGGGGTGAGATGGGGGGGGGGGCATCGCTACACATCTGTGTGTGAGGTTAGAGTGGAAAACGCTTTCAGTCTGACTATGGAGTGTGTTGGGTATCAGTGTGAGGATGCCACGGAGAACGCTCTAGAGGGGGAAAGGTGGAAGTGACTATTTTACACTCACAACACACAGCTGGGGTGGATTCCCAGACACACAACCCTCCCACTGACCCCGCCCAGCCAGGGAGGAACGTGATCTAAGGCTAGGTGTTGGGAGCTGGAGCTGTGAAGGGACAGATGAGTTTAGCCCCTGACCCCTGACCCCCTGACCCACGACTTTACAACAACAACTGAAAAAGAAACTAACCTCAGTAAAAAGCTGCTACGAAGAAAGCCCTCCATGTCAGCGTGTGGGGTTCTGCGGCAGGAGAAATACAGAGAACCATTTTAACACTGAAAAAAAGCAACATGCAAAAAACACAGAGCAATGCATGCATCTTTCTCTTCAAATAAGGTATGTCTTTAATTAAGGCAGTGTGGAGGATAGGAAGCTCATCCTCTCCTCTGCATTGACGTCATTACTTCTAGTCTTTCCTCAGAGAGGGGAGTGGATCTGCATACAGCAAGGGCCTGATGATGTGTTTGCAACAAATAAACCCTTTCCTATTGATCCTAGCGCAGCATTCTTCCTAAGCTCTCTCCAGAGTGACACATACATTTCTGTAACCGCTGATCCCAGACCAGCCTCTGGCAGGGCTCGGAGTGGTAGGAGGAGCAGCCAGAGGTGGTCCAGCTGTGTGGCGAGGGCTCTGTGGCTCCTAGGAGCCCCACCACAGGGGCCCGATGCTGGGACACGCACCGCCAAGGAGGCGGGAGGGTGTGGTTCACAATGTCACTGTTCGGAGAGGTCGTTCAGAAGCCTCTGTTATTGGTCTTCAGAATATATACTGTATGTACAGTATATTGTGATTTTGGACTGCTGTGTGCTTCTCTTTAAGCACTATCATCAACGTAGAGGGTTGGAATACAAGTACTTCAGTGATATCAAAACTATAGCCTAACATTTGAGTAATTACCAGGAAATTCCCTTTTCAGAGAGACTGTAAAAACAGCCACAAGCTTCCCTCTCTGACAATGGTAAAGTCGGCAGAAATAAACATGTACAAGTCATCACACCCATTCATAGAAAGACACAGTGTAGTTTCAGCTTGTTATTCAATTGTCTCGGTATTACACATCATCACATCCCTGTCCTGTAAAATGTCTCACCAGCATCTGATCAGCCAAGAGCTAAAGCTGGAGTGAGCTTTTCAAAACTCATGTTAGAAAACGCAATACTCAGTAGCGGCAAAGACAAAAAACCTGCTGAAACGAATGAGTGTTTTCTCCTGCTGTAACAGTCGACTGACTCCCTTTGCAGACGTCATCATAAATAACACACATCAGAGCAAAAGAGATCCAGCATCTTGGCCCTAAATGCTTTCAGTTTTTGGGACATGAGTGTAATTTGCTGTTTTCTCCTCTCCTCTCCTCTCCTCTCCTCTCCTCTCCTCTCCTCTCCTCTCCTCTCCTCTCCTCCAGTGAGGCTGTGGAGACAAAGCCACTGAGAGAATGGAAAGAGTGACAGGACCAAGGACACTGTGCCTTTCAGGGTAGCCTGGCCAGCACTTAGCAGGGCGGTGGACCCGCGAGACCCAGTGGGCTCAGCCGACACTTTCCTCACAATCAGGTGTCTGAGGAGGGCGTTAGGCCAGTGGCACTGCTCTGCTCGGCTCTGTTCCCCGCTCTACTCAGCCCTGCTCTTCTCAGAGCACATAATACCAACATCACACCAGTGACAACGTGAGAAAACAACAGTCAAATCATGCCGAACCGATCAAGCGTGTCTCCTCACCACTCTGAGAAGTGTTAAAAACTCACACACACTTCTCTCTGCACCTTCTCTCTCTCTCTCTCTCTCTCTCTCTCTCTCTCTCTCTCTCTCTCTCTCTCTCTCTCTCTCTCTCTCTCTCTCTCTCTCTCTCTCTCTCTCTCTCTCTCTCTCTCTCTCTCTCTCTCTCTCTCTCTCTCTCTCTCTCTCTCTCTCTCTCCTCTTTTTCAGTCTTCTCTCCATCTCATCTTTAGTAAGGGGACTGACTCGAACACAGAGAGACACATGACACATAACTGCATAATAGACCATCATCATGTGCCCCAAACCCACGTTTGGAGTTTAGATTCCTTGATAGCAGGTTAGCAAGACAGGCAACAAGGCTATGGAAATCCACAGGAAACTTAAACTAACCTAGATAAAAACCCACTGAGTGATTGGACAGTGAGCCATAGAGGCTAGGTTCCTTTGTCCTGACACTGAATGCATGTCTCATGCTTTAGTGGCTCCACAAGATAGTCTTCAGCAAGCTCACTGTCTAGCAGAGGACCAGCCTGCCACCAGGACAGGAAGTGCCAATACAGAAGAGCCTGTTTCTCTCTATCTCTGTCTGTCTGCCTGTCCGTCTCTCTATCTCTGTCTGGCTGCCTGTCCATCTCTATCTCTCTGTCTCTCTACCTGCCTGTCTCCTTCCCTCTGTCTGTCTGTCTGCCTGTCTCCTACTCTCTGTCTGTCTGCCTGTCCGTCTCTATCTCTCTGTCTGTCTACCTGCCTGTCTCCTTCTCTCTGTCTGTCTGCCTGTCAGTCTCTATCTCTGTGTCTCTCTATCTGCCTGTCTCCTTCTCTCTGTCTGTCTGCCTGTCCGTCTCTGTCTCTCTACCTGCCTGTCTCCTTCCCTCTGTCTGTCTGCCGGTCCGTCTCAATCTTTCTGTCTCTCTACCTGCCTGTCTCCTTCCCTCTGTCTGTCTGCCTGTCCGTCTCTATCTCTCTGTCTGTCTGCCTGCCTGTCTCTATCTCTCTGTCTCTCTACCTGCCTGTCTCCTTCCCTCTGTCTGTCTGCCTGTCCGTCTCTATCTCTCTGTCTGTCTGCCTGCCTGTCTCCTTCCCTCTGTCTGTCTGCCGGTCCGTCTCTATCTCTCTGTCTCTCTACCTGTCTGTCTCCTTCCCTCTGTCTGTCTGCCTGTCCGTCTCTATCTCTCTGTCTGTCTGCCTGCCTGTCTCCTTCCCTCTGTCTGTCTGCCGGTCCGTCTCTATCTCTCTGTCTGTCTGTCTGCCTGCCTGTCTCTATCTCTCTGTCTCTCTACCTGCCTGTCTCCTTCCCTCTGTCTGTCTGCCTGCCTGTCTCCTTTCCTCTGTCTGTCTGCCTGCCTGTCTCCTTCCCTCTGTCTGTCTGCCTGTCCGTCTCTATCTCTCTGTCTCTCTACCTGCCTGTGTCCTTCCCTCTGTCTGTCTGCCGGTCCGTCTCTATCTCTCTGTCTGTCTGCCTGCCTGTCTCCTTCCCTCTGTCTGTCTGCCTGTCCGTCTCTATCCCTCTGTCTGTCTGCCTGCCTGTCTCCTTTCCTCTGCATCTCTCTCGCTGCTTGGCCACATTCTGTTACTGTTTCACAACTATCTTTCTCCTTCTCTCTTTTTCTCTCCTCTCTTTTTTGTCTCTCTGCCTGTGTTTCCTCAGCAGTGTGTGCTGTGTAAAACTCCATTGTGGTAATGGAGGCAACTGAAGTACGTCGCTCGTACGTCGCTCTATGGAAGTAAAGATACGGTTTGGAGACCGTATTCAGGAACAAGTGACTGAGCCACATTGTATTTGCTCCTCTCCATATAATCCATAAAGAAAACAGGGGAGCCTTGATTTTTAAACTAAGAGCAGGCCACATTTCAAGGGTAGCGTTTTGGTGAATGAGAAATAGGGAGGATAGACATCAGTGTTAAAAGACAGCTAGCGCTGGGCTCACGGCAGCCTTTTCGAAGAACGGATCTCTGCCAAAAGCTGCCTCTGCCCAACCAACTCTCACCATCTGCAGTAAATGTGCTCCATTAAAGCAGCACCATATGGACAACAAGCTAGCTATTAACACAGCTTCAGCACGTCCCCCTAACCTAGCACAGATTTCAAACTTCCAGTCAAATTGACTGCTGAATTAATGCACCACCACAGCCATGTGGGTCTTGGCATGGAGCACTGCTCCCAGCCTTCAGTCATTAACAGCCCAGGCCAGCTTAGAGCTGAGCAGAGCTGAGCCCAGTGGAGAGAGAGACACAGCGGCCACCTACAGACAGACTCTACTACACCATATCTGACCTGGTCACTAGAAAGTGACTTTTAGTTAATGGGAGAGACTAGCTATAACCTATGCCTACATGTCAGCCCAGGCAGTTGTGAGAGGAGAAGGGAAAAGAGGAGTGAGAGGACCGATGTATCCAGGGGGACATGGAGGAAACAGGACCATGTCCCAGACAACTCTGGATAGTACAGGGAGCAGCAGTAGTCAATAGGCTGAGGGCTTGATACTGTCTGTGTCTCAGTTCTTCCACAGTGATGGAGGTGAGGAGAGGAGACTGCTCCCTAGCTGGTTGATGACGTAGAGCCAAGATGGCACTGATTAACCAGGGTGTGGAGACGTTAATTCCTCTGGGCCAGGCGGCCATGTTGACGCCTCTCCTCCTCTCTGAGTCATGGGGGGACCCACCCACCGCTCACAAAGCTCTCCTCTCTTCTCCCAGAGCATGACGCCACGGCTGCCTGCAAGCCCTCTGTTCTCCCACTCATAGACGAGCATAGACACACACACAAAAGCTCTCTCTCTTTTTCAAACACACACCAAATCAATTACAGTTCTGTGTCTTTAACCCGGCCCCAAAGGTTCAATAAATTATGTTTGTTTATTTGTTTTCCCTCCTGTCACAGGTTCTTAGATTCTGTTCATAATTACAGTGGAAAACACACTTTCCCTCTCTCTCTCTAACAGCCTGGATGTCTACAATGCCTTGCACTAACTCAAACTGCAGGAAGGGAAGCGCTGCTAGGCTACACAATAGTAGGTCTTTGTCAATAGAAAGTGCTCTTTGGTAAAAGGGGTAAATTGGACCCCAGAGTGAAAGAAAAGCAGCAAACAAGTACAGGGGCGGCAGGTAGCCTAGTGGTTAGAGCGTTGGGCCAGCAACCGAAAGGTTGCTAGATCGAATCCCTGAGCTGACAAGGTAAAATAATTTGTTCTACCTCTGAAGAAGGCAGTTAACCCACTGTTCCTAAGCTGTCATTGTAAATAAGAACTTGTTTTTAACTGACTTGCCTCGTTAAAAAACAAAAAAAGGATGTTAAAAAGCAAGGAGGACCAAGGCACTCTTAATCTCATTAAAATACCTTTATTTGCATGGTATGTTCAATGGAACAAATATTTTAAAGCTCTGACATGTTTCGGCAGCATGGCCTTGGTCGTGTCTATTTGTTCCATTGAACATGCCATACAAATAAAGGTATTTTAATGAGATTAAGAGTGCCTTGGTCCTTCTTGCTTTGGACTTTTTACTCTTTCTTTCTCAGGAAATATCGTCATCTGGATGACTCAATATTGTACTCCATAATCATAACGTCCTCTGTGACCCTCTTTTGTGACCTCATGTCAGGCTAAAACAGGAGAATGGAGGGAGAAAAAGTACAAATGAGAAATCCCAGGTAATTAGGAAACATTTGGCTGATGACTATCCAGTGGCTGACCATTCAATGGTGATGAGGTGAATGTCAATGGGATGGTTTAATTGAGAATGCTATGGTCAGTTAAGGTCTATTTGTCTGGTGTCAGCTTTTTGTCTACGGTGTGAGCATGTGTGTGTGTGTGTGTGTGTGTGTGTGTGTGTGTGTGTGTGTGTGTGTTAATGTGCATGTGAGAGTGCATGTGTCATACCCACACACTCTTGAGAAATTCCCTAGAATTACACTTAACACACATATATAGTATAACACACACAACACACACACACACACACACACAACACACACACACACACACACACACACACACACACACACACACACACACACACACACACACACACACACACACACACACACACACACACACACACACACACACACACACACACACATCCATAGTATAACACACACACACACACACACACATACACAGTATAACACACACACATACACAGTATAACACACACACACACACACACACACACACACACACACACACACAGTATAACACACACACACACACACACACACACACACACACACACACACACACACACACACACACACACACATACACACACACATACACAGTATAACACACACACACACAGATACACATACACAGTATAACACACACACACATACACAGTATAACACACACACACACACATACACAGTATAACACACACATACACACATACACATACACAGTATAACACACACACATACACAGAAAAACACACACACACACACACACACACACACACACACATACACAGTATAACACACACACACACACACATCACACACACACACACAACACACACACACATACACACAGACACACACACAAACAAACACACATACACAGTATAACACACATACACACACACATACACAGTATAACACACACACACACACACACATACACACACACACACACACACACACACACACACACACACACACACACACACACACACACACACACACACACACACACACACACACACACACACACACACACACACACACACACACACACACACACACACAGTACAACACACACACACACACACTCACACATACACACACACATACACAGTATAACACACACATATACACACACACATACACAGTATAACACACACACACACACCCCACACACACACCTGCACACACAGTATAACACACACACACACACATACACAGTATAACACACACACACACATACACACCACAACACACACACACACACACACACACAAACACTGTATAAAACACACACACACACACACACACACACACACACACACACACACACACACACACACACATACACTGTATAACACACACACACACACACACACACACACACACACACACACACACACACACACACACACACATATACACAGTATAACACACACACACACACACACACACATACACAGTATAACACACACACACACATACACAGTATGACACACACACACACACATACACACACACACACACACACATACACAGTATAACACACACACACACATACACAGTATAACACACACACACACACCCACACACACATACACACACACCTGCACACACAGTATAACACAGACACACGCACACACACTTGTGCCACTCTTAGTTCTGCTTAATCATATACATTCTGCAGAGTTCTGGATGAAGAGCGCTGCTTATATTAAGTACCTCTGCTCTTGGCCAGTGATGATATTAAGATTCCCTTGTTGAGCAGCGATTACATTTCTTTTTGAACATAAACCAAGCTCTGGGTGTAATTGCCTTGTCATTCAGAAGATATTTCATATAGGAACAACTGCGATGTCTTAATTTCAGGCAATTAATTAATCGATGATCCCATGGGGGGTTATATTTAAAGTGGGATCCTGGTGGTAAGAGCAGAGAGGGAGTGGGTAGGAAGGGGGAGGAAGGGGTGAGGGGGGGGGGGTAAGGAGGGATCTGTCTGACAGGCACAGGATAGAGTTGCTGCTGCTGGCTTGGAGAGAGAGACACTAAGTTCAACCTGTGCTGGGGAAGACACAACACTACCTATGAGGAAACACATTCCTTCAGGAAGACACAACACTACCTATGAGGAAACACATTCCTTCAGGAAGACACAACACTACCTATGAGGAAACACATTCCTTCAGGAAGACACAACACTACCTATGAGGAAACACATTCCTTCAGGAGGACACAACACTACCTATGAGGAAACACATTCCTTCAGGAAGACACAACACTACCTATGAGGAAACACATTCCTTCAGGAAGACACAACACTACCTATGAGGAAACACATTCCTTCAGGAAGACACAACACTACCTATGAGGAAACACATTCCTTCAGGAAGACACAACACTACCTATGAGGAAACACATTCCTTCAGGAAGACACAACACTACCTATGAGGAAACACATTCCTTCAGGAAGACACAACACTACCTATGAGGAAACATATTCCTTCAGGAAGACACAACACTACCTATGAGGAAACACATTCCTTCAGGAAGACACAACACTACCTATGAGGAAACACATTCCTTCAGGAAGACACAACACTACCTATGAGGAAACACATTCCTTCAGGAGGACACAACACTACCTATGAGGAAACACATTCCTTCAGGAAGACACAACACTACCTATGAGGAAACACATTCCTTCAGGAAGACACAACACTACCTATGAGGAAACACATTCCTTCAGGAAGACACAACACTACCTATGAGGAAACACATTCCTTCAGGAAGACACAACACTACCTATGAGGAAACACATTCCTTCAGGAAGACACAACACTACCTATGAGGAAACACATTCCTTCAGGAAGACACAACACTACCTATGAGGAAACACATTCCTTCAGGAAGACACAACACTACCTATGAGGAAACATTCCTTCAGGAAGACACAACACTACCTATGAGGAAACACATTCCTTCAGGAAGACACAACACTACCTATGAGGAAACACATTCCTTCAGGAAGACACAACACTACCTATGAGGAAACACATTCCTTCAGGAAGACACAACACTACCTATGAGGAAACACATTCCTTCAGGAAGACACAACACT